>NW_027523289.1:0-52608 GCF_052094955.1 Ictidomys tridecemlineatus
TGAAAGTAGAGTTTGGAGACTGGGGTGCAGAAAGACAGCTGCAGAGAACAGAGGTTGGATACTGGGGTGCACAAGGGCCGTTGCAGAGTGATGAGGTTTGAGACTGAGGTGCAGAATGACTGTTACAGAGAGCAAAGTTTGGATAACGGTGTGCAGAAGGATCTTACAGAGAGCAGAGTTTGGAGACAGAGATGCAGAAGGATTTTTGCAGAGAGCAGAGGTTGGAGACTGGGGTGTAGAAGGACTTTTGCAGAGAGCAGAGGTTGAGACTGGGGTGCAGAAGGCCTGTTACAGAGTACAGAGTTTAGAGACTGTGTTGCAGAAAACCTGTTACAGAGAGCAGATGTTGGAGACTGGGGTGCAGAAAGATTGATACTGATGGCACAGTTTGGAGACTGTTGTTTAGAAGGATTATTGCAGAGAGTAGAAGTTTCAGACTGAGGCTCAGAAGGACTGTTACAGAGAGTAGAGATTGGAAATTTGGGTGCAGAAGGACCATTATAGAGAGAAGAGGTTGGAGACTTTCGTACAAAAGGACTGTTACAGAGAGCAGAGTTTGGAGACTGGGGTGCAGATGGACCGTTGAAGAGATCAGATGTGGGAGACTGGGGTGCAGAAGGACTATTACAGAGAGCAGACGTTGGGGACAGAGGTGCAGAAGGATTGTTACAGAGAGCAGATTTGGAGACTGAGGTGCAGAAAGATCGTTGCAGAGAGAAGAGATTGGAGATTGGGTTGCAGAAGGACTGTTACAGAAAGCACAGTATGGCAATTGGGGAGCAGATGGACTGTTACAAAGAAAAGAGGTTGGAGACTGCGATACAAAAGGACTTTTATAGAGAGCAGAGTTTGGAGACTGGGTAGAAGAAGGATCTTTGCAGAGAGAAGATGTTGGAGACTGGGGTGCAGAAGGCCTATTACACAGAGCAGAGTTTGAAGACTGGGGTGCAGAAGGCCTGTTACAGAGAGAAGAGTTTGGAGACTGGGGTGCAGAAGACTCTTACAGAGAGCAGCGTTTGGAGAATGGGTTGCAGAAGGACTCTACAGAGAGTAGAGGTTGGAGACTGAGGTGCAGAAGGACTTTTACAGAGTAAAGGATGGAGGCCAGGCTGTAGAAGGAGTGTTACTGAGAGCAGAGTTTGGAGATTGGGGTGCAGAAGAACTCTTACTAGAGCAGAGGTTGGAGACAGGGGTGCAGAAGGACTGTTTCAGAGAGCAGTTTGGAAACTGAGGTGCAGAAGGACTGTTACAGAGAGAAGATTTTAGAAACTGGGATGTAGAAGGACCGTTGCAGAGAGCAGAGGTTGGAGCCTGGGGAGAAGAAGGATCGTAGCAGAGAGCAGATGTTGAAGACTGGGGTGCAGAAGGACTATTAAAGAGAGCAGAGGTTGGAGACTGAGGTGCAGAAAGATCATTTCTGAGTACAGAGGTTTGAGACTGGCGTGCAGAAGGACTGTTACAGATTGCAGAACTTGGAGACTGAGGTGCAGAAGGACTTTTACAGAGAAGAGAGGTTGGAGACTGGGGTGTAAAAAGATTCTTACAGAGAGCAGAGAACGGAGACTGGGGTGCAAAAGGATTGTTGCAGAGACCAGAGTTTGGAGAATGAGGTACAGAAGGATCGCTACAGAGAGCAGAGGTTGGAGACTGGGGTGCAGCAGGACAGTTACAGAGAGAACAGGTTGGAGACGTGGGTGCAGAAGAAATGTTGCAGAGAGCAGAGGTTGGAGACTGGGGTGCAAAAGGAGTGTTGCAGAAAGCAGTTGTTGGAGACTGGGATGCAGAAGGATCATTGCAGAGAGCAGAGGTTGGAGACTGCGGTTTAGAAGGACTGTTGCAGAGAGCAGAAGTTGGAGACTGAGGTGCAAAAGGATTGTTGCAGAGAGAAGAGGTTGGAAAATGGGGTGCAGAAGACCTGTTACAGAGAGCAGAGGATGGAGACTAGGGTGCAGAAGGATTGTTTCAGACAGCAGAGGTTTCAGACTGAGAATTAGAAGGACTGTTACAGAGAGCAGAAGTTGGAATCTGAGGTGCAGAAGGACTGTTACAGAAAGGAGAGGTTTACAATTGGGGTGCAGAAAGACGATTATAGAGAGAAGAGTTTGGAGACTGCGGTAAGAAGGACTGTTAGAGAGAGCAGAGATTGGAGACTTTGGTGCAGAAGGACCGTTGTAGAGAGCAGATGCTGGAGACTAGGTTGAAGAAGGACTGTTACAGAGAGCAGAAATTAAAGACTGAATTGCAGAAGTATTGATACAGAGAGCAGATGGTGGAGACTGCGGTACAGAAGGACCATTACAGAGAGCAGAGTTTGGATACTGGGGTGCAGAAGGACTGTTACAGAGAGGAGAGGTTGTAGAAAGGGATGCAAAAGGATCTTACAGAGAGCAGAGTCTGGAGACTGGGATGCAGAAGAACTATTGCAGAGAGCAGAGGTTGGAGACTGATTTTCAGAAGGATCGTTGCAGAGAAAAGAGGTTGGAGACTGGGGTGCAGTAAGCCTTTTACAGAGAGCAGAGGTTGGAGACTGAGGTGCAGAAGGACTGTTACAGAGGGCAGAGTTTGGAGACTGAGGTGCAGAAAGATTGGTAAAGAGAGAAGAGTTTGGAGACTAGGTGTAGAAGGACTGTAACAGAGTACAGACTTTGGAAACCGTGGTGCAGAAGGATCGTTGCAGAAAGCAGAGGTTGGAGACTGAGGTGCAGAAGGATCGTTACAGAGAGCAGAGTTTGGAGACTGGGGTGAAGAAGAAATGTTGCACTGAGGAGATATTGGAGACTGTGGTACAGAAGTACTGTTACAAAGAGCAGAGGGTGAAGACTGGGGTGCAGAAGGAATGTCACCTAGAGCAGAGTTTGGAACCTGGGGTGGAGAAGGATGTTACAGAGAGCAGAAGCTGGAGACTGGGGTAAGAAGGACTGTTGCAGAGAAAAAACGTTGGAGACTGGGATGCAGAAGGAACGTTGCAGAGAGCAGAGGTTGGAGACTGAGGTGCAGAAGGATCGCTAAAGAGAGCAGAGTTTGGAGACCGGGGTGCAGTAGGATAGTTACAGATTGCACAGATTGAAGCCTGGGGTGCAGAAGAAATGTTGAAGAGAGCAGAGGTTGGAGACTGGGGTGCACAAGGACTGTAGCAGAGAGCAGAGATTTGAGACTAGGGTGTAGAAGGACTGTTGCAGAGAGCAGACTTTGGAGACTGGGATGCAGAAGGATCGTTGCAGAGAGCAGATGTTAGAGACTGGTGTGTAAAAGGACTTTTGCACAGAGCAGAGATTTGAGACTGGGATGCAGAAGGACTTTTGAGGAGAGCAGTGGTTGGAGACTGAGGTGCAGAAGGACTGTTACAGAGAGCAGAGGTTTCAGACTGGGGTGCAGTATAACTGATACGGAAATTAGAGTTTGGAGACTGGGGTCCAGAAGGATTGTTACAGAGATCAGAGTTTGTAGCCTGGGGTGCAGAAGGACTGCTGCAGAGAACAGAGGTTCAATACTGAGGTGCAGAAGGGCCGTTGCAGAGAGATGAGGTTGGAGACTGAGGTGCAGAATGACTGTTAAAGAGAGCAAAGTTTGGAGAACGGGGTGCAGAAGGATCTTAAAGAGAGCAGTCATTGGAGACTAAGATGCAGAAAGATTGTTGCAGAGAGCAGAGGTTGGAGACTGGGGTGCAGAAGTCCTGTTGCAGAGAGTAGACTTTGGAAACTGAGTTGCAGAAGACCTGTTACAGAGAGCAGATGTTTGAGACTGGGGAGCAGAAGGATTGTTACAGATAGCACAGTTTTAAGACTCGGGTTTAGAAAGATTGTTGCAGAGAGCAGGGGTTTCAGACTGTGGCTTAGAAGGACTGTTACAGAGAGCAGAGGTTGGAGTTTGAGGTGCAGAAGGACTGTTTCAGAAAAAAGAGGTTGGCATTTGGGGTGCAGAAGTACCATTATAGAGAGAAGAGGTTGAAGACTATGGTACAGAAGAACTGTTAGAGTGAGCAGAGTTTGAAGACTGGGGTGCAGAAGGACTGTTACAGAGAGCAGACGTTAGAGACAGAGGTGCAATAGGATTGTTACAGAGAGCAGAGATTAGAGACTTGGGTGAAGAAGGACCATTAGAGAGAGCAAAGATTGGAGACTGAGGTGCAGAAGGACTTTTACAGAGAGCAGAGGTTGGAGACTGAGGTGCAGAACGATCATTGCAGAGAGAAGATTTTGGAGACTGGGGTCCCGAAAGACTGTTACAGAAAGCAGAGGTTGGCAATTGGGAAGCAGATGGACCGTTACAAAAAGAAGAGGTTGGAGAATGCGATACAAAAGGACTTTTACAGAGAGAAGAGTTTAGAGACTGGATAGAAGAAGATCGTTGCAGAGAGCAGATGTTGGAGACTGGGGTGCAGAAGGACTGTCACAGAGAGCACAGGTTGGAGACTGGGGTGCAGAAGGACCGTTACAGATTGCAGATGTTGGATACTGAGGTGCAGAAGGACTTTTACAGAGAATAAAGGTTGGAGACAGGGGTGTCAAAGAATTCTTACAGAGAGCAGAGAATGGAGACTGGGGTTCAGAAGGAGTGTTACAGAGAGCAGAATTTGGAGATTGGGGTTCAGAAGAACTGTTACAGAAAGCAGAGGTCGGAGACTGTGGTGCAGAAGTCCTGTTACAGAGAGCAGAATTTGGACATGAGGTGCAGAAGGATCGTTACAGAGAGCAGAGGTTGGACACTGGTGTGCAGAAGGACTGTTACAGAGAGCAGAGCTTGGAGACTGGGGTGCAGAAGGACTGTTGCAGAGAGCAGAAGTTGGAGACTGGGATGCAGAAGGATCGTTGCAGAGAGCAGAGGTTGGAGACTGAGGTGCAGAAGGATCTCTACAGAGAGCAGAGGTTGGAGACTGAGGTGCAGAAGGATCTCTACAGAGAGCAGAGTTTGGAGACCGGGGTGCAGTAGGATAGTTACAGAGAGCACAGGTTGGATACTGCGGTGCAGAAGAAATGTTGAAGAAAGATGAGGTTAGAGACTGGGGTGCAGAAGGAGTGTAGCAGAGAGCAGAGTTTGGAGACTGGTGTGTAGAAGGACTGTTGCAGAGAGCACACGTTGGAGACTGGGATTCAGAAAGATCGTTGCAGAGAGCAGATGTTGGATACTGGGGTATAATAGGACTTTTGCAGAGAGCAGAGGTTGAAGACTGGGGTGCAGAAAGACTGTTGCAGAGAGCAGAGGTTGGAGACTAGGGGGTATAAGGACTGTTTCAGGGAGCAGACTTTGAGACTGGGATGGTTTGGAGACCGGGGTGCAGTAGGATAGTTACAGAGAGCACAGGTTGGAGACTGTGGTGCAGAAGAAATGTTGAAGAGAGATGAGGTTGGAGACTGGGGTTCAGAAGGAGTGTAGCAGAGAGCAGAGTTTAGAGACTGGTGTGTAGAAGGACTGTTGCAGAGAGCACACGTTGGAGACTGGGATTCAGAAAGATCGTTGCAGAGAGCAGATGTTGGATACTGGATTATAATAAGACTTTTGCAGAGAGCAGAGGTTGGAGACTGGGGTGCAGAAAGACTGTTGCAGAGAGCAGAGGTTGGAGACTGGTTGATTTGGAAGAGGTCCTACGTGCATGGAATCTGATTTACTCCATTCAGTCCCCACCCCCCCATCTCCCTTCGCTTCCCGCCCCCATTCTCCTTTCTCTACTGATCTTTCTTTGGGTCATTTATCTGTTAATTTCTGACTGGTGCTTTCTACATATACATACAGGTGCAGTTCCCTGTGGTAGACTTCCATGTGCACATAACATGATCTGCGTAAAGACTTTTCACTTTTCCTCCTTTCCCAAACCTCTCTGCCCTCTCATTTTCCTTCTACTCCACTGATCTTCCCTGTATACTTAAGATAGCCAGTCCAACCCCACTTCATCAACTTCTTTCCTCTATTTTGCTCTGGCCCTGATAGTTTCAGCATTGTACAGGAATAGTTAACTTCTGCCTTTACAAACACAGAGATCAAGATTGATGTAAAATGAGAAAAACTCTACATTGGATAACACTGAAGGCAACACCGACTGCTTCTGCAGATGATGACTCTGCTTTGTAAATGTTTTTCTTAACATTTGCAATGAAAATGAAATTCTCTAAAAATCCTATGTTTACATTAAAGGACAACAGGAGACAGAGATTACTGAGACAGTGAGAAATGACTTCACACCATGATGAGGTCGAATGGCTTTCTGTTGGCTTCTAGCAATTCTCTGGTTACTCTCACCCACCATCACCCCTGCAAATGTGTGCGGCTCCATGGGTCTGATTCCCTGAGACCAGTCCCACAGGTTATCAGTCTCCAGGCTGCTTTTCATTCGATATTATTTCCTATGTTGCTGAAGATTAACAAGCCTGTTTTGGGTGCTCTCAGTCCATTCTCATCATGGTCTCTTTTTCTCTGTCTTGTAGCTATGACAACATTGGAATTGAGCAATCAATCATTTGTCACTGAATTTATCTTCTTGAAATTTTCCAACCACTTCCACCTAAAGGCCTGGTTCTTCCTGCTCTTTCTGGTAATTTACCTGACCACTCTCCTGGGGGACATGCTCATAATAGTGGCCACCAGGGTCAGTCCTGCTCTCCGCACTCTAATGTACTTTTTCCTCAGCAATTTGAGATTTTAGGACGTCTGCTACACATCCACCACCCTCCCAGTACTGCTGGTGAACTTTTTCTGTGAGGAGAAGGCCATTTCTTATGAGGGATGCCTTTCCCAGATCTTATTCTTGGTGACAAGTGCTGGCATAGAAGGCGTCTTACTGGCTGTGTGGCCAGTATGACTGCTGTGTGGCCACGTGCCGTCCTCCTCAGTACCCAGTCATCATGAGTGTTAAGGTTTGTGTTAGCCTGGTGACTGGGTCCTGGCTGTGTAGGCTGGTGAATTTGGTCACACACGGTGCTGGCCATCACACTCACTCTGGGTGGGCCCTACCAGATCAGCCACTTTCTCTGTGACACCCCATTGCTCCTTAAGCTCTCCTGCTCAGGCACCTCTGTCAACGAGTCTGCGCTCCACGTTGTCAGTTCCACAATGGGCCTGAGCCCCTGCCTCTTCACTGCAGGCTCCTACGCATTCATCATGGTGGCCATCCTGGGAATTTCCTCTGCCCAGGGCAGGAGGAAGGCCTTCTCCACCTGTGCGTCTCCCCTCACTGTCGTGGTGGTCTTCTATGGAACAGCCAAGTTCCACTATGACAGGCCCAGAGAAGGCTGGACATGGACACCCTGGTCTCTGTGCTCTTCTGTGTGGTGACCCCTATGTTGAAGCCCATCATTCACAGCCTGAGAAGCAACGATGTTTAGGGTGCCCTGAAGAAGCTGGCTGGGAGACAGACTCTATAGTGAGATTAGAACAAGATGATGATTTCATTCTAGGAAATGTCTTATTTGTAGAAATATTTGAACTCTTCAGCAGCAATTACAAGAGCGCTCTCTCCATACACAGTGTCTCATGACCACTGTGGTGACCCTCCAACTAGGGGAAGCACACTGTGCAGAGTATGTGACACATTGTGACCTCACCTGGGTTCTCTAATCCACAGGTATTTCAGAATATTTTAATTACTTTTCTCTCCAAAAAAAGGCTTATACCAAAGCAGTCAATCACCTTTCCCCCAATATTGCAGTCCTAGCCAACACTAGTGAATGTGAAGTGCTATGTGCAATGTGACTTTGACTTGCATTTTCTTAATGGATCTTGATTCTATGTTTTAAATAAACACCATTTCTGTGTTTCTCCTTCACATGTGGAAAGACCCATGTATACACTCGAGTTTCTGTGGATATTTTTAATGAAGTAATACCATATACCCCTTTTAGATCTGACTCCTTTCACTTAGGATGTTTGCAATTTTCAGTTATATTGTAGCTTGCATTAGTATTTTAGTTTATTCCTCCTTATTGTGACTGATTTCCATCTTATGAAAATTCCACATTTCTTTGTTCATTTCCCACTGGATAGTAATTTTTACTTTGTGTCTGTGTGGGTGTCGTACTGCAGATTGAACCCGGAGCCTCCTGCACACTAAACAATGTTCTACCACTAAGCCAAAGCCCAACTCTTTTAAAAATTTTGTTTAATACAGGATCTTGCAAATTTGCCCAGGTTGTCCCTGAATTTGAGATCCTCCTGCCTCAGCTTCTTGAGTAGCTAGATTACAGACCTGCTTGGTCATTTTCACTTTTTGACTAATATGAATAAGATTCGTATATATAATATGAACATTATATATAATATGAATATTATATGAACATTCATGTACAAATCATTGGTGGATAACTTTTTTATTTATCTTGAGTTTGTAAGTAGGAGTGGAAGAGGTGGATCGTTAACTCCATATTTAACTTTCTGAAGAAGTTCCAGATCATTTTCAGACCAGTGGAACCAGCTTACCTTATTATTAAGAGTGGTGAATAAAGCTTCTGATTTTCTCACTCCCTTAACAACACATCATTATCATTCCTTTTATTGTGACGACCCTGGAATGTGTGAAGTGCTTCATCAAATGTGCTTTAGCTTTGCCTTTTCTTGATGGCTAATCATTCTAAGATCTTTTAGGAGTACTGTTAATGTGTCTCTCCTAAGCATGAGGAGAACCCCGTTGTATTATGGGAAATTTTAAGTTTTAGAGACTTACCTCTTTATCTAATATTTTATTTTTATTTTTGTGCAGTAAAATACTACAAGACTTTCAAGCTTGTTGTCTTTTCTCCATCTGTGCCTGAAAAAGCTGTTTGATGACTCTTTTTTTTGCCCTACTTTTAAACTCCATAGCAAACAATTTCTTCACCAGGTCATGAGCATCAGCAGCATTATAAAATTTAGGGGCACGAAGTCATACAGTGTTTGGTAAGGGATCAGCCCGTAGCAGGAGTGGATGAGCTGAAGATAGTGGGGATGCTTTTAATATTGTGGCTTCTGATATCTGTCCATCTGGCAAAGTATGTAACATGAAGGAAAAATTTCATATGCCGTGCGAAATCCATCCCAATAAGTGTACACCCACCCTGACCCCTTCTCTCCATAGTGGGAAGGGAAGGCAGTCTTGAGGTTTCAGCAACCCACAACTTCTTAGAAGAAATCTCACTCTGAACTTCGCTCACCCACATCCCAGAAATAAGAGGACGCTGATCTTCTTGCTGCATGCTGGGAACAGATGATTGCCAAGACATTAATGAATCCAACAGCAAATTAACTGCTCTCCATTGTTGCAGTTGAACTCAAGCCATTGCTCTTGAGTTGTGTTTGCACACTGAGAAGTCCCAGAGCAGCTGCAGAGGAAAGGCATGATGCATATTTCTAACAGGTCGGCCCCAGACCTCTATAAATGTCCATCACAGGAAAATGAATTGTGAGAAATCAGAGGATTTTGACTCCTTCATGAGGCAACAGATATGCAACAGGCAACTCTCAGAATAACAGGTCCATTTTGTGGTGAATGGAGACCAACAGCCAGTTTTACCAAAAGCTTTCTTTGCAGCCAAGGTGCTATTATGGAGAGCAGCAAGGGCCACACAAAAACCAGAAATCTATGCCTCTCTGTGAGAGTTGCTGGTAAGTAGTTTATTTACCATCACAATTTTCAAAAACACTATCCCAGAATCAAGATATACCTACACCTTGAAAACATATTACAGAATATTGTACATATTTTCATTACCATTTTGATGGCATTTATGTAATGACCTATCGTAGCACCTTTTCTATGTGTGTCTAAGTTTCCACAATACTACTTGTATTGCCAGAGTAGAAATAACTTCAGATTTTATCACAAAACCTGAGAAATTTAGCATGATGCCTCCAGTACTGGAAGAAAACCCAAAACATAACCAGAAACCCTGGGATTCCTAAATTCCTTAAGTGAGATGATGAGTGTGGAAAATTACTTATGGTAAACAATAGATAATGTTTAGTGTTAATCCTCTGCTTTTGATGAGCAGGACAGAAAGGAATAATTTTTTGGGAGAAAGTATAGGGACACATTCCCATTATGATACAATATAGCATAACAATAGACCTATCAAAATATCTGTTTAAATAAAAATCATTATTGTAGAAGAAGTTATGTTTAGAAACGTATTCATTCACTAACAAGGGGTTTTCATCTTTATCTTACAACACATGGATGCTTGGGGACGGGAGTTGCAAGCAATTTATTAACTGTAATAAATCCCTGAAGCTTGTGAGTAATCTACTTCATACACAACCCCCCTCCTTTAGAAATATTATATTTTGGGGTCACTCATAAGTGACTTCATTCTCGGTCACCTGACTTTGAGATGACTGATTGGGAAAGAAAGATGCAGAGCTGATTGTTCTGTGAAAACTGAGCCGATGGTCTCCATAAGGGATATGTTTAGGAGACAGGAGACACTGAGTTTCTCAGAAGCCGCTGGGCTATGCTGCCTCACTTATGCCCACAGAGGCTTTATTTTTCTCAGCAAGATATCTGCACCAGAACCACTGAACAGAAATGTCCTCTCGCCTCAGTCAAGTCTCTATTAGATCCTTTAGGTACCACTCAGTACCGTCTTTAAAGAATCTTTTAAAAACTCTGCTCCATGGATGTACTTGACAGACTTTCTTTATTCTTCAAACATTTACTGAGTGCACATTTATACAATGTGTTGCCCTAGTTTTTAGAACACAATTGAGAGGCCCAACTAAGACCTGGAGGAGTGCATATTCAAGATGGAATGAGGGGCTTTGACAAGTATTAAGTGCTCCATTCCCAGAGCTGCCCAAGCAAACACTAAATGAAAATAATGATAATTTGTAGATTACATAGAATTGTTACCATGTTTCCTGGATATATCTAGTTCATCTTCCCATTAGATTGTAAGTTCGTTGAAGGACAGTGTCAGAGACCAGCTCCAACTGGGGGTCTCAGGAGACAAACAGATGGTGAGGAGTCTGCAAATCAGGGGGTGGAGAAACAACACAGACACCAAAGTGAAGGTGTTGATCCCAATCTTTACTTGTGAAGTTGATCATATATACTTTTCATTTTTGCAGGCTTACAGTACTTTGTGGTTACAAAACAGGAATCATTATTCAAACAAAACAAAATATTACGTAGCTACAATTAGAATAGAAGAATGTATCTTGGCTTATGCATAAGCAAGCATTTGTACTTTCAGTTCGAGATTTGCCTTAAGCTGTTTCTGCTTAGTAAACTTTTAATAACAGTTACAAATGTCCCAAACTATTGGCCTATACCTTGACTATTCTTTCTTGACTTACTGACTGGAACCGGTGCCATGGTTACGGCAAGTAGTTGATTTGATATTACTTTAAAAGTAAGAGCACAAACCATTGTGCACAGGAACAAGAACAAGTTGCCCAGTACTAAGCACTAATCTATCTCCTTAACATTAATTTTCCTTATCTAGATTTTAATTTAATTTCTCAAAAACTTCTTTGACAGGAATACAGGGAGTTTTTCTTTAGACATTAACAATTTACACTCCACAGCTGAATCATTGCATTTAGAACAAACAGATCTATGCTTTAGAAGTAGTTGCATTAATTGGGAAAGTCATGATTTTTTCTTTATACTTAATGGTCATATGAAAAATCAAAACTATACTTATTGAAGGAATACAAAAACAAATCAGCCCATTCTCAGAAACATACTGCGCTCCTTCAGAGAATGGACGCCTTGCGCCATCCACGTAAGTAGTGCTGTGCCATTGCCTGAGTCAGGGGAGAGGCGCAGCAGGACAGAGATCAGATCTTATCCTCTTTGGGTTTCTTAGTAGATCTGGCTTAGGACTAAATTAGACCCTGTATAGGAACAAAATTGGTTTGAATTGAAACTAACCACTACCAAGAAAAGAAATTTTAAAATCCTAAATGGAAAAGAGAATTTTTTATTTTGAAGAATTTTATAACTAGAAGGCTCTGACATATCGTAAGAGGTAATAATTTGTCTTCCCTTTTCCCTTTATGCTAGAAGAAGCACAGGTGAAAAAAAAAAAAAAGAATTGTAAGAGCTGGCACAGTGGTGCACGCCTGTAACCCAGCAGCTCAGGAGGCTGAGGCAGGAGGATAGTGAGTTCAAAGACAGCCTCAGCAAAAACAAGGCACCAAGAAACTCAGTGAGACCCTGTCTCTAAATAAAATATAAAATAGGGCTGGGGATGTGGCTCAGTGGTCAAGCCCCTGAGTTCAATCTCTGGTAACTGCCCCCCTACACCCAGGCCCCAAAAAACCAGAACTGAAAGAGATGTTAAATGCTGAATTGAGTGCTGAATCTCTAAGACAGGAGGAAGGCTTTTTCCTGGTGAATTTGTTAAGATTTTAAACCTACCAGTTAGGAGCAAGGGCATCCCTGCATGTTAGTTGAAAGAGCCCAGCCTCCCCCAAAGAGTGTCCTTGGACCAGCATCACTGGGAACACTCGGAACTCACTGACTGAGGCCAACTGTTCTGCACAATGACCTCTGACCTTTCCCTCGGCTCTAAGCACCCACACCACATGGAAGGATATGAGGACAACTCTGGGCCAGGCCAGATAGCTAATAGAATTCACAGTAATAAATTCACATTGCCACAAGCACCTGAAATCATTCAGATATTTTTCTGAAAAAATTGACCTTGTACTGTGTGTGTGTGTGTGTGTGTGTGTGTGTGTGTGTGTGTGTGTGTGTTTTAAGCAATTTACTGGGCAACATGAAAATTGGATTTAAAAATTTTAATCATTGCTTTTCCAATGTGGCATTTATACACAATGGAGTATTACTCTGCATTAACAAATGACAAAATCATAGAATTTGGAGGGAAATGGATGGCATTAGAGCAGATTATGCTAAGTGAAGCTAGCCAAGCCCTAAAAAAAAAGCCAAATGTCTTCTTTGATATAAGGAGAGTAATTAAGAACAGACTAGGAAAGAAGAGCACGAGAAGAAGACCATCATTAAACAGGGTTGAGAGGTGGGAGGGAAAGGGAGAGAGAAGGGAAACTGCATGGAAATGGAACAAGACCCTCAGGTTTATACAAAATTACATACAAGAGGAAGTGAGGGGAAAGGGAAAAATAATACAAGAGGGAGGAATGAATTACAGTAAGGGGGGTAGAGAGAGAAGAGGGGAGGGGAGGGGAGGAGAGGGGGGATAGTAGAGGATAGGAAAGGCAGCAGAATACAACAGACACTAGGATGGCAATATGTAAAGCAATGGAAGTGTAACTGATGTGATTCTGCAAGCTGTATAAGGGGTAAAATGGGAGTGCATAACCCACTTGAATCAAAATGTGAAATATGATATATCAAGAACTATGTAATGGAGGGGTAAGACAAGATAATACAAATGGAAGAAATGATTTACAGTAGAAGGGGTAGAGAGAGAAAAGGGGAGGGGAGGGGAGGGGAGGGGGATAGTAGAGAATAGAACTGACAGCAGAATACATCAGACACTAGAAAGGCAATATGTCAATCAATGGAAGGGTAACTGATGTGATACAGCAATCTGTATACGGGTTAAAGTTGGGAGTTCATAACCCGCTTGAATAATACTGTGAAATATGATGTATTAAGAACTGTGTAAGGTTTTGTACGACCAACAAAAAATAAATAAATTAAAAAAAAATTTTAATCATTGCTTGTGCTATTGAGATCAAATAGAAATCATTGTTTCCTTGATGTGCATAAGGGTTTTCATGATCACACAATTCTTCCTCATTTTGGTCATGCCCATTTTTTTTTTGTTCGTTTGAGGAAATGAATTCCTAAGTTTAGTCAACAAAACATTTCATTTATTGCCAAAGCAAAAAAAAAAAAGTTCTTCTTTTAAGAATCTAGACTTATTTATTTTATTATGTATATATTTAGATTTTAAAATTAGTTGTGCTTAACTGAAGCACTGACTTTCTATTGAAATTTAAATACTTTAAGCTTCTTAAGGCCCTGAGATTTGGAATTTTAATGAAAGCTGTGTTGGCCTATTAATCATGTGCAATGAATTATTAGAACCAAAGACAAGAATGTCTGGGCATTGAAGATAATAAGACAGTTTACTAATGTATGGTATTATCATCAGGTAACAAAGTATCACTACAAATAAGAGGTATTACATGATAAATTTTCTGAGTAAATTTTTATTTGTTTCTAAAATAATAACTGTTAATACATAGTAAATGTACAAATTAATGTACATTATGCAAATTAAAGGGATTCACTGATGTTTCCCTACTTGCATTAATATATTGTGCATTAATTTCAATTCTTTTTTCTTTAAAATGGGGATAATAGGTTATCTTACAGGTTGTTGTGTAAACCAAATAAGTTAATGCATGTAAAAGTCTTATAGGCATTTAATAAGTGTTAGGTATTTTTATCTAATGTGTGTCTCTATTCGTTACTCAATTTGAAATTCTTTATTGGATTCAGGTATGTAAAAATTCATCTTTTCAAAGAAATTCACTGAGTTTTGATAGAATGGATTATCCGAAATTCAATCTAATTTTTACAGAAAACATGCCACTTTTAAACTACATTAAACAAGGTTTTTAAAGTCAGGCATTTATGTGTATTGAAGCAATCTAAGAAGACTCACACTCAAATTATTTTTCTATGAAATATGCCCTAGATGATTATAATGATTATGGTTGTTATTATTGCAGAGCAGAGGGTTTACTATTAAGTTAATCTAATTCCTATGCTGCATTATATAAATTCTAAGGAGCAAGTACATATTGTGTCACAAAGTGTCATTCTTGAGTTATGATTGTTAATAATGGATTCTAATGGTGACCATGATGATGATTCAATCTAATGCCCTACATTAATAAAGAGCATAGAGGATAAGGAAAATTTTTTTGGTATCATCCTTCACCCTACCCCACACCCGTGACATACAAGAAATTAGCCAGTAAAACCAAGGAAAAACTTATATGGAGATAAAATTATATAAATATAGACTGGGAGATTTTCTTAATGCCCCATGAAATTGTCCCTCCTTAACTGATCTTTATATTTAGCAGTATGCACAACTTCAGAGATTGTATTTTTAAATCCCTGAACATTTACGCTTAGTTTTCCCTTTTACACATCCACAGACCATGTACCAATTTCCCATAGTAAAATCTGCTGGAACTGCCTTCTATGTGGAATTTTATTTCTTTTTCTGAAAACATCTAGATATCTACCTATAAAAGAGATTGTCATATTAATCTTTTTGATACGGGGAGTTAAAAGAAAGTACATGTCACTGATTTCTAAATGAGTTGAAGTTCATCCAGGTAGTTGATAGAGAAATCAGAGAACGTAAGAAATGTCAAGTACATGTAGCTTCCAGCTCCATCTCAAAGTTGATTTATTGTAAATCAATGCTAATAAGTTAACCTCTTGTTTAGGGAAATTATTTAGAGAAAGCAATACCTACAACTGACCTAGATAGTGTGGTGTTTTCAGTCATTTCTGGATAAACTTTTACTACAATTTTCGTGAACACCAATTATCACAAGAATCTCTACTTTCTCTATTTCCTTCTCTACTTTCTCTATTCTCTTTGGGGATTTCATATTCACCCTTTGCTCTAACAGCTGCCTTCAAAACAATGACTCCCAAATCCACACCTGCAGTTATAGGCTGTCTGTGAAGGGCATTTCCACGTGATTATCCCACAGATAACTCACATTCAACATTACTCAAATCAAATCCACCAAAGCCTCCTCTACATCTGCTATTCATCACATATTCCTGTTTTCATGAGTGATCCCAACAGCTAGCCAGCCTACCCAAACTGATTTGTTGTCTTTACCGTGTCCTCTTCAACTAGGACTTTAAAGTTCTCCATATCCTTCTCCATGAGGACTTCAGAGATTTTCTCCCACCTTCAACACAGCACGTCTTCAGATACAGACCACTTCATTTTGATCTTGTTTTAGCTCTCATATCACTCTTTTGAACTAAACAGGTGTGTCCAAAACCTGGAAAACCAGGTTTCACATTTATCACACCCTGCTCCTTGGACTAACACGCACAATTCAATGAGTGGGTCTATGTGCGTGTTCTAGACCTAGAGATCTGATGATTTTCTATAACTCAGTCTATCTCACTCCAGATGTCCCTGTTTTCAGTCTGCAGTCACCTGAAAGAGATTTATGGTCTCCTATTGTTGATACTCTGCAATCACTGATGTCCATGCTCATACACAAGCCTGGCTTCCAGAGACCCACCTGGGCTCTCTGGTGGCCCATGGCATGGTGGGGTTTGGGACATTTTCTGAGGTTTCTATTTCCAAATACCTTGCTTAGAAATCAGGCCTGACACAGCTTCACAGAGCCTAGTCCTGGCCCCATAGGCTGATACCCTGCCACCTCCCCTGAAGTAGCAGGCTCCTCAGAATGACCCAGGGCTTGGCAGCATCCACTGGTACTATCCCACCAGCCCCTTGAAGCCTAGCTGGAGTCTCCATAGAAATCGGGTACATCTCTATGGAAATGGGCTCGCTCCTCCCGCCCCAGTGTGATGCAGCTCTCAGAGAAGCTCAATAGTGAGGGTCTTTCCATTTATAGCAACTAGGATAACCAAGTGTTCTGAGCTTGCTGAGCCTTAGATGGCAGATTCCTGCTATATTCTTTGAGATTTCTGCCATCAGTGTTTCCTGAGATGCCAACTTGCCATCCCACTAACTATAAGACAGTGTTCTCAGTCAAGACCAATCCCACAAACAATAACACACACACACACACACACACACACACACACACACACATGCACACGCCCATCCATCATGGTGAGCAAGGCTTTGTATCTGTGACACAGACCGAATGCACCCACCAATCACATTCACTGCTTCAAACAGATCGTGATCAGGAAACAACTGATGTCACTTGTAAAATGTGATATGTCCTGGACTATCACTGTGGTAAAAAAGAAGTAGAGAAATGGAAAAATATGGGAGAAAATACTTAACATTTTAGAGACCTAAAAAAATATTTATTTGTGCTTCCAACCAATCCTGAGTTAAAAATCATCTTGAAAAAATGCTTTCACTTCTATTTATCAATTTACTTACTTACTTACTTACGTACTTATTTACTGCAGTACTTGGGATTGAACCCAGTGGCACTCTACCATGAAGCTATATCCCCAGCCCTTTCAATTATTTGGGGCGGGGGGCCTTGCAGAGTTTCAAATTTATGATCCTCCTGCCTTAGTCTCCCAAGTACCTGGGATTACAGGCAGGTACCACTCTTCCCCATTAATTACTTATTTTTAAAATAAGGCTATTTTTAAAAATTGAAATATAATTTGTACTCAAACAATGCACAGATCTAAAGTGTACAGGTTTATAATATTTTACATATATACGAACTACCAAAAATCAGGATATAAAACATTTCCATCACTTTAGAAAATTTCTTCATGCTTCAACTGATATCACCCCTGAGCTGCAAAAAAAAAAAAAAAAAAAGACCACCATTATTACTTGACCATTATAGTTGTTTTGCTAATTTTTGAACTTTATTTAAAGAAAACATACAGTATATATTTTGTATCTGGCTTCTTTCACCCAGAAAAATTTTTTTTAGATTTGTCAATGTTATTAATTTTCCAGTGTTTGCGTTTCTAAAGTAACTGAATTATTCCACTGCATGATAAACCGTGATTTGTCTTCTGTCCTTCTGCTGAAGGCATAATATTTGTTTGAGTTATTATGAATTTTTACACAAGAATTTTTGTGAACTGTGCATTAATTTCCTTGGAAATATTCTAGGAATGGGATTGTTTTGAATAGAGTAACTACATATTTAACTAAATTGAAAATTACTAAATATTTTTGAAAAGTAAGTGTATAGACTTCAAATTTCACCTTGAGTATCTATCGAAATAGCTAGAAAACATGTTGTTTTTATCATTATAATAACCAAAAAGAGCAGAAGAAAATGCAAATTAATGACTTTCCTTGACTTTATTAGGGATGAAGATTATAAGGCAAACAACTAACCGAAGTCTGGGGAGAGGTAAGCAACCAAAATAATTAAGAATTTTTTTAACTATGGGAGAACCCACTAGATACATAGGAGTTTATTTTAAAAAAAAACTCAAATAAATAATAATTAATGGATTGCTATAGATTAAGAATAGACTGGTTTAAGAGCATAAAGACCCAGAGGACTATAGACATAAGATGTTTGTATTTTTTCTTTTTCTCCATGGATTCCACTAAATGCTCCCAGGATGATAGGGAAGTATTCTGAGAAAGTGTGTTTAACGGTATGATTTTTTGGATAGGTGGAGGAACAAATAGCAGCAACAGTAGCCAAAACTCCTCCCAGACCCATTTTCTGATTTTTTTGCATAGAACAAAAGCTGTAGTCTTCAAGGGCAAGAGTAACAGAAACTGTTACATTAGGACACTCAAAGGAAAACCTTTGTAGCTATGGAAAGGAACAGGCCGAAATGTCTAACGTCGGGAGGAATAAGAACTAGGCTCGGCCATATTGCTAGAAAGTGGGTAACTGTGAAGGCCATATCCCTGTGACTGAGTTTACAATACCTAAGGCAGGGCTTCCTGGAAACATCAGAAATCCCTTCTCTGTTTCCCACTAGTCCACTAACATGCATTGACTGAAAATAACAGTAGAATACAGCTGAGAATTCTTTTTTTATTATTGATTGTTCAAAACATTACAGAGCTCAAGACATATCATCTTTCATACATTCGACTCAATTGGGTTATGAACTCCCCAAATACATAATACAGACTCACTTCTGTTACATACTCACATTTTTACATAATGGCATATTAGTGACTGTTGTTTTCTGCTACCTTTCCTATCCCCTACTATCGCCCCTCCCCTCCCCTCCCCTCCCATCTTCCCTCTCTACCTCCTCTGCTATTGTTCAATTCTCTCCCCTTTTTTTCCCCCCACCGCCTTGCCCCTCATAACCTCTTATAATTTTGTGTATCACTGAAGGTCTCCTACCATTTCCATATGTTTTCCCTTCTCTCTTCCTTTCTCTCCCCCCATTCGTCTTAGTTTACTGGTAGTCTTTTCCTCATGCTCTTTCATCCTGTTCTATTCTTAGTGGCTCTCTTTATATCAAAGAAGACATTTGACATTTGTTTTTTAGGGCTTGGCTAGCTTCACTTAGCATAATCTGCTCTAATGCCATCCATTTCCCTGCAAATTCTATGATTTTGTCGTTTCTTAGTGCTGCATAATACTCCATTGTGTATAGCTGCCATAATTTTTTTATCCACTCATCTATTGAAGGGCATCTAGGTTGGTTTCAAAGTCTAGCTATTGTGAATTGTGCTGCTATAATCATTGATGTGGCCTTATTCGTATAGTGTGCTCTTTTAAGGTCCTCAGGGAATAGTCCAAGAAGGGCAATAGCTGGGTCAAATGGTGGATCCATTCCCAGCTTTCCCAGGAATCTTCATACTGCTTTCCAAATTGGCCTCATCATTTTGCAGTCCCACCAGCAGTGAAAAAGTCTGCCCTTTTCCCCACATCCTCGCCAACACTTATTGTTGTTTGACTTCAAATGGCTGCCAATCTTTCAGGAGTGAAATGGTATCTTAGGGTGGTTTTGATTTGCATTTCTCTGATTGCTAGAGATGGTGAGCATTTTCTCATGTGCTTGTGGATTGATTGTATGTCCTCCTCTGAGAAGTGTCTGTTCAGTTCCTTGGCCCATTTGTTGATTGGATTATTTGTTATCTTATTGTTTTATTTTTTGAGTTCTTTTTACATTCTGGATATTAGGGCTCTATCTGAGGTGTGAGGGGTAAAAATTTGTTCCCAGGATGTAGGCTCTCTATTTACCTCTTTTACTGTTTCTCTTGCTGAGAAAAAACTTTTTAGTTTAAGTAGGTCCCATTTGTTTATTCATGTTATTAACTCTTGGGCTACGGGCGTTCTATTAAGGAATTTGGAGAACGACCCCACAATATGTAGATCGTAGCCAACTTTTCCTTCTATCAGACGCAGTGTCTCTGTTTTTATATCTAGCTCCTTGATCCATTTTGAGTTAACTTTTGTGGCTGGCGAGAGAAAGGGATTCAATTTCATTTTGTTGCATATGGATTTCCAATTTTCCCAACACCATTTGTTGAAGATGCTATCCTTCCTCCATTGCATGTTTTTAGCCCCTTTATCAAATATAAGATAGTTGTAACTTTGTGGATTAGTCTCTGTGTCCTCTATTCTGTACCATTGTTCCACCTGCCTGTTTTGGTACCAGTACCATGCTGTTTTTGTTACTATTGCTTTGTAGTACAGTTTGAGCTCTGGTATCGCTATACCTCCAGATTCACACTTCCTGCTTAGAATTGCTTTTGCCTGGGGCGCCACGCCTTCTGTATCCGCAGGGCAGGCCGCACGAATCAGTGGGCCTGGATCTCCGGGGTCCCACAATTGTACAGAATAGAGGACAGATAGTTTCCCAGATCTTCTTCTTCGTGACAAGTGCTGGCACAGAAGGCTTCTTACTGGCTGTGTGGCCAGTATGACTGCTGTGTGGCCATCTGCCGTCCTCCTCAGTACCCAGTCATCATGAGTGTGAAGGTCTGTATTGGCCTGGTGACTAGATCCAGGCTGTGTAGGCTGGTGAATATGGTCACACAGACGGTACTGGCCATCACACTTACTCTGTGTGGGACCCACCATATCAGCCACTTTCTCTGTGACACCCCATTGCTCATGACGCTCTCCTGCTCAGACACCTCTGTCAACGAGTCTGCGCTCCACGTTGTCAGTGCCACAATGGGCCTGAGCCACTGCTTCCTCACTGCAGGCTTCTACGCACTCATCATGGTGGCCATCCTGGGGATTCCCTCTGCCCAGGACAGGAGGAAGGCCTTCTCTACCTGTGCGTCACCCCTCACTGTCGTGGTGGTCTTCTATGGAACAGCCAACTTCCACTATGTCAGGCCCAGAGAAGGCTGGACATGGACACCTTGGTCTCTGTGCTCTTCTGTGTGGTGAGCCCCCTCTTGAGCCCCGTCATTCACAGCCTGAGAAGCAACAAGGTCCAGAGTGCTCTGAGGAAGCTGGCTGGAGGGTGTGCATCCCTTTGCATGATCAAAGTCTTGACCAATCTTTAAACTGGAGTATACAGTCATCTGAAAAAAGATGCCTCCCAGGGACTTGTAGGCACCTGGTTAGAGAGTCTGTATCTGGAGCTTCAACTCCAACTCCCGCTTTTAAAATCTCTGAGACTTATTTCTCTCCTCTCTTTTCACAAACACCCTTTTCTCACTTTCAGGTTCAATTGTGTCGGACACCTTGTGTGGGTGTTCAGCACCATCTCTGTCCTTCTGTGTTCTCCCCACACCAGAGGGACAGAAAGTATGAGAACCTCGTTTCCCACACTCCCCTGCCTGCAGGGCTCCATTTTAGGAGGTTCTGTCAAGAGCAGCAAAACACTAGGCAACGAGGAAGAAACGAAAGGAAGAAAGCAGGTTTTTTTGGATCTCATAGCAGCAGCAGCAAACCAGCCCTGTAGAGGCAGGAACTAATCTTCTTGGTGCCAGGAGCTGTGGGTGCAGGCTCCTAGACAGCTTTTCCTTAATGTGGGTCACAGTAGCGTGGAATAAGCGTCTCTTCCAGAAAAGTTAGGGTTTCCATATATGGGGTGGTGTCACCTGCCCTATTATTCTTTTTTCTTCCAGATCTCCCAACCATTTTATATCTTTTTTCTGTGTCAACTTGCTCTACCCTAAGACATCAAAAGTCGTTCTTCATCTCTACCTGACCATGGTGGCACTGACCACAATAGTGCTTTACATCAGAGATGGTTCTAGATAACAGATCTGAGGAGGTTACACTCCACAGCTGAATCATTGCATTTAGAGCAAACAGATCTATGCTTTAGAAGTAGTTGCATTAATTGGGAAAGTCATGATTTTTCCTTTATACTTAATGGTCATATGAGAAATTAAAACTATACTTATTAACGGAATAGAAAAACAAATCAACCCATTTTCAGAAACATACTGCGCTCCTTCAGAGGATGGACGCCTTGCGCCATCCAACTCAGTAGGGCCTTGCCATTGCCTGAGTCAGGGGAGAGGCGCAGCAGGACAGAGATCAGATCTTATCCTCTTTGGGTTTCTTAGTAGATCTGGCTTAGGACTAAATTAGACCCTGTATAGGAACAAAATTGGTTTGAATTGAAACGAACCACTACCAAGAAAAGAAATTTTAAAATCCTAAATGGAAAAGAGAATTTTTTATTTTGAAGAATTTTATAACTAGAAGTCTCTGACATATCGTAAGAGGTAATAATTTGTCTTCCCTTTTCCCTTTATGTTAGAAGAAGCACAGGTGAAATAAAAAGAACTGAAAGAGATGGCACAGTGGTTCATGCCTGTAACCCAGCAGCTCAGGAGGCTGAGGCAGGAGGATAGTGAGTTCAAAGACAGCCTCAGCAAAAACAAGGCACCAAGAAACTCAGTGAGACCCTGTCTCTAAATAAAATATAAAATAGGGCTGGGGATGTGGCTCAGTGGTCAAGCCCCTGAGTTCAATCCCCGGTAACTGCCCCCCTACACCCCAGCCCCCAAAAATCAGAACTGAAAGAGATGTTAAATGCTGAATTGAGTGCTGAATCTCCAAGACAGGAGGGAGGCTTTTTCCTGGTGAATTTGTTAAGATTTTAAACCTACCAGTTAGGGGCAAGGGCATCCTTTCATGTTAGGTGAAAGAGCCCAGCCTCCCCCAAAGTGTGTCCTTGGACCAGCATCACTGGGAACACTTGGAACTCACTGAGGCCAACTGTTCTGCACAATGACCTCTGACATTGTACAGTGTGTGTGTGTGTGTGTGTGTGTGTGTGTGTGTGTGTGTGTGTGTGTGTGTTTTAAGCAATTTACTGGGAAACATGAAAATTGGATTTAAAAATTTTAATCATTGTTTGTGCTATTGAGATCAAATAGGAATCATTGTTTCCCTGATGTGCATAAGGGTTTTCATGATCACACCATTTTCCTCGTTTTGATCATGCCCATTTTTTTTTTCATTTGAGGAAATGAATCCCTAAGTTTAGTCAGAAAAACATTTTATTTATTGCCAAAGCAAAATAAAAAAAATTCTTCTTTTAAGACTCTAGACTTATTTATTTTATTTTGTTTATATTTAGATTTTAAAATTAGTTGTGCTTAACTGAAGCACCGACTTTCTATTGAAATTTAAATACTTTAAGCTTCTTAAGGCCCTGAGATTTGGAATTTTAATGAAAGCTGTGTTGGCCTATTAATCATGTGCAATGAATTATCAGAACCAAAGACAAGAATGTCTGGGCATTGAAGATAATAAGACAGTTTACTAATATATGGTATTATCAACAGGTAACAAAGTATCACTATAAATAAGAGTTATTACATGATAAATTTTCTGAGTCAATTTTTTTGTTTCTTAAATCATAATTGTTAATAGAAATTAAATGTACAAATTTATGTACATTATGCAAATTAAAGGGATTCATTGATGTTTCCCTACTTGCATTAATATATTGTGCATTAATTTCAATTCTTTTTTCTGTAAATGGCGATAATAGGTCATCTTATAGGTTGTTGTGTAAACCAAATAAGTTAATGCATGTAAAAGTCTTATAGGCATGTAATAAGTGTTAGGTATTTTTATCTAATGTGTGTCTCTATTCGTTACTAAATTTGAAAAATCCTGATTGTATTCAGGTATGTAAAAATTTATCTTTTCAAAGAAATTCACTGAGTTTTGATAGAATGGATTATCTTAAATTCAATCTAATTTTTACAGAAAACATGCCACTTTTAAACTACATTAAACAAGGTTTTTAAAGTCAGGCATTTATGTGTATTGAAGCAATCTAAGAAGACTCACACTCAAATTATTTTTCTATGAAATATGCCCTAGATGATTATGATGATTATGGTTATTATTATTGCAGAGCAGAGGGTTTACTATTAAGTTGATCTAATTCTTTTTTTTTTTGAGAGAGAGAATTTTTAATATTTATTTTTTAGTTCTCGGCAGACACAACATCTTTGTTGGTATGTGGTGCTGAGGATCGAACCTGGGCCGCAAGCATGCCAGGCGAGCACCCTACCACTTGAGCCACATCCCCAGCCCAAGTTGATCTAATTCTTATGCTGCAATATATAAATTCTAAGGAGCAAGTACATATTTTGTCACAAAGTGTCATTCATGAGTTATGATTGTTAATAATGGATTCTAATGGTGACCATGATGATGATTCAATCTAATGCTCTACATTAATAAAGAGCATAGAAGATAAGGAAAATTGTTTGGGTATCATCCTTCACCCTACCCCACACCCCTGACCTACAAGAAATTAGCCAGTAAAATCAAGGAAAAACTTATATGTAGATAAAATTATATAAATGTACATTGGGAGATTTTTTTAATTCCCCATGAAATTTTTTCCTCCCGAACTGATCTTTATATTTAAGACCTTTACAATAGCAGTATGCACAACTTCAGAGATTGTATTTTTAAATCCCTTAACATTTACGTTGAGTTTTCTCATTTACACATCCACAGACCATGTACCAATTTCCCATAGTAAAATCTGCTGGAACTGCCTTCTATGTGGAATTTTATTTCTTTTTCTGAAAACATCTAAATATCTACCTAGAAAAGAGATTGTCATATTGATCATTTTGATACGGGGAGTTAAAAGAAAGTACATGTCACTTATTTCTAAATGACTTGAAGTTCATCCAGGTAGTTGATAGAGAAAACAGAGAACGTAAGAAATATCAAGTACATGTAGCTTCCAGCTCCATTTCAAAGTTGATTTATTGTAAATCAATGCTAATAAGGTAACCTCTTGTTTAGGGAAATTATTTAGAAAAAGCGATATGTACAACTGAACTAGATAGTGTGGTGTTTTTAGTCATTTCTGGATAAACTTTTACTACAATTTTCGTGAACACCAAGTATCACCAGAATCCCTACTTTCTCTATTTTCTTCTCTACTTTCTCTATTCTCCTCGGGGATTTCATATTCACCCTTTGCTGTAACAGTTGCCTTAAAGTCAATGACTCCCAAATCCACACCTGCAGTTCTAGGCTATCTGTGAAGGGCATTTCCACGTGATTATTCCACAGATAACTCACATTCAACATTACTCAAATCAAATCCACTAAAGCCTCCTCTACATCTGCTATTACTCACATATTTCTGTTTTCCTGAGTGATCTTACCAGCTAGCCAGCCTGCCCAAACTGATTTGTTGTCTTTACCATGTCCTCTTCAACTAGGACTTTAAAGTTCTCCATATCCTTCTCCATGAGGGCTTCAGAGATTTTCTCCCACCTTCAACACAGCACGTCTTCAGATACAGACCACCTCATTTTGATCTTGTTTTAGCACTCAGATTACTTTTATGAACTAAACATGTGTGTCTAAAACCTGGGGAACCAGGTTTCACAGTTATCGACCCCTGCTCCTTTGACTCACATGCACAATTCCATGAGTGGGTCTATCTGCGTGTTCTAGACCTAGAGATCTGATGATTTTCAAAAACCCAGTCTATATCCCTCCAGATGTCCCTATTTTCAATCTGCACTCACCTGAAAGAGATTTATAGTCCCCTATTGTTGATACTCTGCAATCATTCATGTCGATGCTCATACCCAAGCCTGGCTTCCAGAGGAACACCTGGGCTCTCTCACCCATGGCATGGTGGGGGGTGGGACGATTTCTGAGGTTTCTATTGCCAAATACCTTGCTTAGAAATCAGGCCTGACACATCTTCACAGAGCCTAGTCTCGGCCCCATAGGCTGATACCCTGCCACATCCCCTGAAGTAGCAGGCTCTTCAGAATGACCCAGGGCTTGGCAGCATCCACTGGTACTATCCCACCAGCCCCTTGAAGCCTAGCTGGAGTCTTCATAGAAACAGGGTACATCTCTATGGAAATGGGCTCCCTCCTCCCACCCCAGTGTGATGCAGCTCTCAGAGAAGCTCAATAGTGAGAGTCTTTCCATTTATAGCAATTAGGAAAACCAAGTGTTCTGAGCTTGCTGAGCCCTAGATGGCAGATTCCTGCTATATTCTTTGAGATTTCTGCCATCAATGTTGCCTGAGATGCCAACTTGCCATCCCACTAACTATAAAACAGTGTTCTCAGTCAAGACCCATCCCACAACCAATAACACACACACGCACACACACACACACACAAACACACACACATGCACACGCCCATCTATCATGGTGAGCAAGGCTTTGTATCTTTGATACAGACCAAATGCACCCACCAATCACATTCACTGCTTCAAACAGATCGTGATCAGGAAACAACTGATGTCACTTGTAAAATGTGATATGTCCTGGACTATCACTGTGGTAAAAAAAGAAGTAGAGACATGCAAAAAATGGGAGAAAATACTTAACCTCTTAGAGACCCAAAAAAATATTTAGATGTGCTTCCAAACAATCCTGAGTTAAAAATCATCTTGAAAAGATGCTTTCACTTCTATTTATCAATTTACTTTCTTACGTACTAACTTACTTACTTACTTACTTACTTACTTACTTACTTACTGCAGTACTTGGGATTGAACCCAGTGGCACTCTACCATGAAGCTATATCCCCAGCCTTTTCAATTATTTGGGACAGGGGGCCTTGCAGAATTACAAATTTATGATCCTCCTGCCTTTGTCTCCCAAGTACCTGGGATTACAGGCAGGTGCCACTCTTCCCCATTAATTACTTATTTTTAAAATAAGGCTATTTTAAAAAATTGAACTATAATTTGTACTCAAAAAATGCACAGATCTAAAGTGTACAGGTTTATAATATTTTACATATATATGAACTACCAAAAATCAGGATATAAAACATTTCCATCACTTTAAAAAATTCCTTCATGCTTCAACTGATATCACCCCTGAGCTCCAAAAAAAAAAAAAAGACCACCATTATTACTTGACCATTATACTTGTTTTGCTAATTTTTGAAGTTTATTTAAAGGAAACATACACTATATATTTTGTATCTGGCTTCTTTCACCCAGAAATTTTTTTTTAGATTTCTCAATGTTATTAATGTTCCAGTATTTGTGTTTCTAGAGCAACTGAATTATTCCACTGCATGATAAACTGTGATTTGTCTTCTGTCCTTTTGCTGAAGGCATAATATTTCTTTGAGTTATTATGAATTTTTACACAAGAATTTTTGTGAACTGTGCATTAATTTTCATGGAAATATGCTAGGAATGGGATTGTTTTGAATAGAATAACTACATATTTAACTAAATTAGAAATTACTAAATATTTTTGAAAAGTAAGCATATAGACTTCAAATTTCACCTTGAGTATCTATCGAAATAGCTAGAAAGCATGTTGTTTTCATCATTATAATAACCAAAAAGAGCAGAAGAAAATGCAAATTAATGACTTTCCTTGACTTTATTAGGGATGAAGATTATAAGGCAAACAACTAACCGAAGTCTGGGGAGAGATAAGCAACCAAAATAAACCAGGCATTTTTTCAACTATGGGAGAACCCACTACATACATAGAAGTTTATTTATAAAAAAAAACTCAAAAAAATAGTTAATGGATTGCTAAAGACTAAGTATAGACTGGTTTAAGGGCATAAAGACCCAGAGGGCTATAGACATAAGATGTTTTTATTTATTCTTTTTCTCCATGGATTCCAACTTGCCATCCCACTAACTATAAGACAGTGTTCTCAGTCAAGACGAATCCCACAACCAATAACACACACACACACACACACACACACACACGCACATGCACATGCCCATCCATCATGGTGACCAAGGCTTTGTATCTGTGATACAGACCGAATGCACCCACCAATCACATTCACTGCTTCAAACAGATCGTGATCAGGAAACAACTGATGTCACTTGTAAAATGTGATATGTCCTGGACTATCACTGTGGTAAAAAAAGAAGTAGAGACATGCAAAAAATGGGAGAAAATACTTAACCTCTTAGAGACCTAAAAAAATATTTAGATGTGCTTCCAAACAATCCTGAGTTAAAAATCATCTTGAAAAGATGCTTTCACTTCTATTTATCAATTTACTTTCTTACTTACTAACTTACTTACTTACTTACTTACTGCAGTACTTGGGATTGAACCCAGTGGCACTCTACCATGAAGCTATATCCCAAGCCCTTTCAATTATTTGGGGCGGGGGGCCTTGTTTAGTTTCAAATTTATGATTCTCCTGCCTTAGTCTCCCAAGTACCTGGGATTACAGGCAGGTACCAGTCTTCCCCATTAATTACTTATTTTTAAAATAAGGCTATTTTTAAAATTGAACTATAATTTGTACTCAAAGAATGCACAGATCTAAAGTGTACAGGTTTATAATATTTTACATATATATGAACTACCAAAAATCAGGATATAAAACATTTCCATCACTTTAGAAAATTCCTTCATGCTTCAACTGATATCACCCCTGAGCTCAAAAAAAAAAAATATAAAGACTAGCATTATTACTTGACCATTATAGCTGTTTTGCTAATTTTTGAACTTTATTTAAAGGAAACATACAGTATATATTTTGTATCTGGCTTCTTTCACCCAGAAAAATTTTTTAGATTTGTCAATGTTATTAATGTTCCAGTATTTGTGTTTCTAAAGTAACTGAATTATTCCACTGCATGATAAACTGTGATTTGTCTTCTGTCCTTCTGCTGAAGGCATAATATTTGTTTGAGTTATTATGAATTTTTACACAAGAATTTTTGTGAACTGTGCATTAATTTCCTTGGAAATATGCTAGGAATGGGATTGTTTTGAATAGAGTAACTACATATTTAACTAAATTAGAAATTACTAAATATTTTTGAAAAATAAGTGTATAGACTTCAAATTTCACCTTGAGTGTCTATCAAAATGGCTAGAAAGTATGTTGTTTTCATCATTATAATAACCAAAAGGAGCAGAAGAAAATGCAAATTAATGACTTTCCTTGTCTATATTAGGGATGAAGATTATAAGGCAAACAACTAACCAAAGTCTGGGGAAAGATAAGCAACCAAAATAATCCAGGCATTTTTTTAACTATGGGAGAACCCACTAGATACATAAAAGTTTATTTATTAAAAAAAACCCAAATAAAAATAGTTAATGGATTGCTAAAGACTAAGTATAGACTGGTTTAAGAGCATAAAGACCCAGAGGGCTATAGACATAAGAAGTATGTATAAGGCTCTGAATTCAAAACCCAGAACACATACACACACAAAAAAAAAAACTACTAGTAAAAAATGAATAGACATTTTCTAACTTGATAAAAGGCATTGAGTAAATGTAATGTGCCAGAGACATAGCTTATATTATCTCAAAACTTTTTTCAGCAGTTGTGAAATAGACATCATTAATATCCTAAGCAAGGAACAAACTGAGGAGATGAGCTGACTTTTTTACAAACAACATCTAGTTAACAACAGATGGATTTCAACCCACATTTATCTAGACCAAGAACCTACAGTTTTACTATAATATTTTTCATTTAAGATTGAAAAAAAAGAAATTTTAGTTCAAAACAATGGATCACGGATTAGCATGGGTAACATGATAGAAAATCAGTAATTGTATCAATCATTTTTTTTTCAGGAAACATAATGTTCAGTGAGGTAAATCTTATAATACAAAAGAAGAAAAATACCTAAGTATATATCATTTGTCAAAATTTCTTGTATCTTATAAAACATAAAAAAATAAAATGTTCTACTGAAAAAAATAGAGCAATGTATTTAAAAGCAGGTGACTTATAATTTTACTTTTAAGAAATAATCAGAGATGATCACAGATACATATGTATGAAAGCTTCTATTACAATATTTATGATAGGAAATGGAATGGAAGGTTTCTATGTTCAATAAAAAGGGAGATATTAACTTAATTTCATGTGAGGAAATTAAGATTAGAGGCAAACAACTAAATAGAGTACAACAATATTGGGAAATTTTGCTTTGGATATTTTAAAGATAGATAGAGGTAGAATAGGATGAATGCAAAGAGAGCTTTGATTTTGTGATCTGTTCTATTCTTCTGAATAACTTTCTGCATTTGCTTCATTTTTCCACAATGAAAACTTATTACTTGAAATAACAGACATACAAAAAAGAATTCATCACAGTGAAGCACAGTGTTAGGAGGGAGATACTGCAGATTCAATGAGACACAGGGGTTGATAGCTAGTTGTGCATTTTGACCAAGTCTCCATTTATTCTTACAAAAGAGTACCCATGCAAAAGACTGTGAGAAGTTATGCTCACTCTAAAGTCACTCATATACGTCTCTTTCCAGAGTCCAGGCATCTCTGTATACAATATTATTTGCCATGTTGCTGCAGATTAACAAGCCTGTTTGGGGTGCTCTCAGTCCTTTCTCGTCATGGTCTTTTTTTCTCTGTTTTGTAGCTATGATACCATTGGAAATGAGCAATCAATCATTTGTCACTGAATTCATCTTCTTGGGATTTTCCAACCACTCCAACCTACAGGGCTGGTTCTTTCTGCTCTTTCTGGTCATTTACCTGACCACTCTCCTGGGGAACATGCTTATAATAGTGACCACCAGGGTCAGTCCTGCTCTCCACAATCCAATGTACTTTTTTCTCAGCAATTTGAGCTTCTTGGACGTCTGCTAAACATCAACCACCCTCCCAGTACTGCTGGTGAAATTCTTCTGGGAGAAGAAGGCCATTTCTTATGAGGGCTGCCTTTCCTAGATCTTCTTCTCGATGACAAGTGCTGGCACAGAAGGCTTCTTACTGGCTGTGTGGCCAGCATGACTGCTGTGTGGCCACGTGCCGTCCTCCTAAGTACCCAGTCACCATGAGTGTGAAGGTCTGTGTTGGCCAGGTGACTGGGTGCTGGCAGTGTGGGCCTGTGAATATGGTCACACACACGGTGCTGGCCATCACACTCACTCTGTGTGGGCCCCACCAGTTCAGCCACTTTCTCTGTGACACCCCATTGCTCCTGAAGCTCTCCTGCTCAGACACCTCTGTCAAGGAGTCTGCGCTCCACCTTGTCATTGCCACCATGGGCCTGAGCCCCTGCCTTTTCATTGCAGGCTCCTACGCACTCATCATGGCAGCCATCCTGGGGATTCCCTCTGCCTAGGGCAGGAGGAAGGCCTTCTCTACCTGTGCGTCTCCCCTCACTGTCGTGGTGGTCTTCTATGGAACAGCCAACTTCCACTATGACAGGCACAGAGAAGGCTGGATATAGACACCCTGGTCTCTGTGCTCTTCTGTGTGGTGAGCCCCCTGTTGAGACCCATCATTCACAGCCTGAGAAGCAAGAAGGTCTAGAGTGCCCTGATGAAGCTTGCTGGAGGGTGTGCATCCCTTTGCACGATCACAGTCTAGACCAACCTTCAAACTGGAGTATACAGTCATCTGAAAAAGATGCCACCCAGGGACTTGTAGGCACCTGGTTAGAGAGTCTGTATCTGGAGCTTCAACTCCAACTCCTGCTTTTAAAATCTCTGAGACTCTTTTCTCTTCTCTCTTTTCACAAACACCCTTTTCCCACTTTCAGGTTCAAGTGTGTTGGACACCTTGTGTTGGTGTTTAGCACCATCTCTGTCCTTCTGTGTTCTCCCCACACCAGAAAGACAGAAAGTACGAGAACCTCGTTTCCCACACTCCCCTGCCTGCAGGCCTCCATTTTAGGAGGTTCTGTCAAGATCAGCAAAACACTAGGCAGAGAGGAAGAAAGGAAAGGAAGAAAGGGGGTTCTTTTGGATCCCATAGCAGCAGCAGCAAACCAGCCCTGTAGAGGCAGGAACTAATCTCCTTGGTGCCAAGAGCTGTGTGTGCAGGCTCCTAGACAGCTGTTCCTGAATGTGGGTCACAGTAGCGTGGAATGATCGTCTCTTTCTAGGGATGTTAGGGTTTCCATATATGGGGTGGTGTCACCTGCCCTATTTTCCTTTTTTCTTTTAGATCTCCCAACCATTTTATAACTTTTTTTCTGTGTCAACTTCCTCTACCCTAAGACATCAAGAGTCGTTTTTCATCTTTACCTGACCACGGTGGCACTGACCACAATAGTGGTTTACTTCAGAGATGTTTCTAGATAACAGATCTGAGGAGGTAGGTTGGATGTCTGATCTGAGGTAATTGAATATGTTGATGATGTCACAGCCCATAGGAAAGGAGACCTGATAATTCCTGCTGTGCAATGACCCAACAGAGACTTTAAGTTATCATGGCCTGAAATCAAATGTCTATGAAAAACTGAGCTTTGGAATAACAACATCGACCTTCAGGGTGGGAATGAACATTACAACATGACTACAGACTGCTGTTACTGACTGGAGTGGGAGACTTACAGAAAGAAAATGATAGGTTCAAGCATTATATTCCTCCTTCAAGTCAGGTTCAGATCATCAGAAATATTTTCTCTCTTGAAACTGATAAAGGTTATTATCAGAATAAAACATCCAATTCTCCAAATTGCAGAAGTACAAAGAAAAATATAAATCCACAATTTCTCCAGGTCTCTCTTATGTCAATTAGGACATTAATGGGGGAATGATTGAGACCCTGTTAATTAGAATGGCAAAATACCAGTTGAATTAGACAAATCTCAGAGCCTTCAATCCTGAAATCTCCATTAACCCTCTTTGCTGTCAGAAGCAGCCACTCCTCCTCCGAGGAGACTAGCTTTCCCTAAATTGAAGACCCTATGGTGACTCTACCTGGGCAGTTGTCTTTTTTTTTTAAGAGAGAGTGAGAAAGGAGAGGAGAGAAGAGGAAAGGAGAGAGAGAGAGAGAGAGAGAGAGAGAGAGAGAGAGAGAGAGAGAGTTCTCGGCGGACACAACATCTTTGTTGGTATGTGGTGCTGAGGATCGAACCCGGGCCGTACGCGTGCCAGGCAAGCGCACTACTGCTTGAGCCACATCCGCAGCCCAATTGTCTTTAAGATGCTCATCCATCATCCCACATTGTCACCAGACTCTTAATTGAGGTCTGATCCTAGAACGCCTCAGGTAAGAGTATAAAATATAGCCCAGGAGAGTATAAGTGTCACACCACATAAAAGGTAAATATTTTACTGTATTTTGTTAATAGGAGCCTTAAGAATATATAAGAGAATTTGTTTGAGTCTTCTAGACCAAAGAAGTCAGGACATATTGCTGGATCATCTTGAATGCAGTCACAGGGATGTAATCACCAAAAATGTTAGGGCCAAGGATTTTCCTGAGCCACGGAGAGTGGCTATTAGACTCTCTTTTGTTGATGGACTGAAATCTGGACTCAGTGTTTGCTTAAGTTCAATGACCAATATGATCCTGGAATAATGAAGAGGATGGTGATCAGAAATAAATAAGGTGTTGGATGGCGTGTTATGTGACCCCTTCCCTGGCCTCACAGCTGGATCTGGAGGAGGGCCTGGAGCACCAGCCTTCGCCAAAGCCTCGTGGACATGCGTTCAGAAGGCAGCACCAGATCCTTGTGAAACCCGCAGCCACTGTCCTCGGCAGCCTGGGAAGAAATTAACAGATGGCATCGTTGAAACGGGCTTCCTGATTTCAGTGAGAATAAGGGGAACCTGAAGTAGAAGAGGCCATGTGGTGGAGCTGTGATCAGAACATTCGAATCTGTAGAGATTTTTGACAGTGGTAAATGATCGTGGTATTTATAGATGGCAAAAATGGGCACCCTCCTAGAATAGTGCCTGTCCCATGTAATGTGAAACTCTTCTTTTCACACTTCATTGGTGCATTGTAGTGGTGCATAATGGTGGGATTTGCTGACACATATTTGAACATGCACACAAAATAACCGTGAACTTTGGCCAATATCATTCCAATATTTCCCTTTTCTTCACCTCCTCCCCTGATGCCTTGACTCTACTGACCTTCCTTCAACTTTCATGAGACTCCCTTCCCAACTTTTCTTCCTTTTCCCCCTCTAGCTTTAACAGAGGAAAAACATACTGCCCTTAAATTTCTGAGTTGCTTATTTCCCTTAATGTTTTGAAAATCAATCCATCTTCCAGCATTACATAATTTCGTTCTTCTTTATGGATGAATGAAATTCCCGTGTGCATATACCAGATGTTTTTTATCCATTCGTCCACTGATGTCACCTCGGCTGGTTCATGGGCATGTATGTGTCATTATAGTATGATGACTTTGATCCACTGTGACAAATACCAAGCAGAGGTAAAGCTGGGTCGTAGAGTGGTCCATGGCTACTCCTGAGGAGCCTCCATCCCTATTACCGTGGTGGTTGTGCTGATTTACATGCCCACCAAAAGGGTGAGAGTGCTCCTTTCTCTCCAATTTTCTCCTTGTCACACTCATTTCTGTTTGTATTTTTGGTGGTTGCCTTTGTCACTGAAGTGAGATGAATTCTCAGGGTAGTCTTGACTTGCAAGTATTTTCATATATTTGTTGGCTACTCACATATTTTATTCTAAGACATGTCTGTTTAGTTTATTTAGTTTCCCATTTGGTAATTGGGTTATTTGATAATTGGTTTATTTAATAATTGTGGGTTTGATGTTAAGTTTTTTAGTTTTTTATTAATATTCTGAATATTCATCCTTTTTAGAAGAGCTCCTCATAAAGATTTTCTCCCTTTCTGTAGGTTCTTTCTTCATATTCTAATTGTCTCCTTTCTGTGCATAACCTTTTTAATTTGATGTCATCCGATTAGCTAACTTTTGGTGTTATCTTCTGAGCTTTGGCATCCTATTGAGAAAGTCATTGCATCTGCCTGTAGGTTGGAGTATTGACTTTGTATTTTTCTATTTTTTTTCTGGAAAATGCTGTAAAGTATTTTTTTTAATTCACCATTTACTTTAAAATGTCATTTTACATATATAGCTGACCATTTATAATATTTAAGGTCCTTTAAACTATTTGTTTATTTTATTTTATTTTTTTTCCATTTTTTTATTGATTGTTCAAAACATTACAGAGCTCATGATATATCATCTTTCATACATTTGACCCAATTGGGTTATGAACTCCCCAAATACATAATGCAGACTCACTTCTGTTACATACTCACATTTTTACATAATGGCATATTAGTGACTGTTGTATTCTGCTACCTTTCCTATCCCCTACTATCCCCCCACCCCTCCCCTCCCCTCCCATCTTCCCTCTCTACCTCCTCTGCTGTTGTTCAATTCTCTCCCCTTTTTCCCCCTCCCCCTTGCCCCTCATAACCTCTTATAATTTTGTGTATCACTGAAGGTCTCCTACCATTTCCATATGTTTTCCCTTCTCTCTTCCTTTCTCTCCCCCCATTCGTCTTAGTTTACTGTTAGTCTTTTCCTCATGCTCTTCATTCCTGTTCTATTTTTAGTGGCTCTTTTTATATCAAAGAAGACATTTGACATTTGTTTTTTAGGGCTTGGCTAGCTTCGCTTAGCATAATCTGCTCTAATGTCATCCATTTCCCTGGAAATTCTATGATATTGTCGTTTCTTAGTGCTGCATAATACTCCATTGTGTATAGCTGCCACTATTTTTTTATCCACTCATCTATTGAAGGGCATCTAGGTTGGTTCCACAGTCTAGCTATTGTGAATTGAGCTGCTATAATCATTGATGTGGCTGTGTCTGTATAGTGCGCTCTTTTAAGGTCCTCAGGGAATAGTCAAAGAAGGGCAATAGCTGGGTCAAATAGTGGATCCATTCCCAGCTTTCGCAGGAATCTCCATACTGCTTTCCAAATTGGCTGCACCATTTTGCAGTCCTACCAGCAGTGTACAAGTGTGCCCTTTTCCCACATCCTCGCCACCACTTATTGTTGTTTGACTTCATAATGGCTGCCAATCTTACAGGAATGAAATGGTATCTTAGGGTGGTTTTGATTTGCATTTCTCTGATTGCTAGAGATGGTGAGCACTTTCTCATGTGCCTGTGGATTAATTGTATGTCCTCCTCTGAGAAGTGTCTGTTCAGGTCCTTGGCCCATTTGTTGATTGGATTATTTGTTATCTTATTGTTTAATTTTTTGAGTTCTTTTTACACTCTGGATATTAGGGCTCTATCTGAGGTGTGAGGGGTAAAAATTTGTTCCCAGGATGTAGGCTCTCTATTTACCTCTTTTACTGTTTCTCTTGCTGAGAAAAAACTTTTTAGTTTAAGTAGGTCCCATTTGTTTATTTATGTTATTAACTTTTGGGCTACGGGCGTTCTATTAAGAAATTTGGAGCCCGACCCCACAATATGTAGATCATAGCCAACTTTTCCTTCTATCAGACGCAGTGTCTCTATTTTGATATCTAGCTCCTTGATCCATTTTGAGTTAACTTTTGTGGCTGGCGAGAGAAAGGGATTCAATTTCATTTTGTTGCATATGGATTTCCAGTTTTTCCAACACCATTTGTTGAAGTTGCTATCCTTTCTCCATTGCATGTTTTTAGCCCCTTTATCAAATATAAGATAGTTGTAACTTTGGGGATTAGTTGGAGTATTGACTTTTTTTTCTAGAAACTGCATAATTTCTGGTCTAGTGCCTGGTTCTTTAATGCATTTTGAGTTGATTTTTTGCAAGGTGAGCAATAGTTCAGGTCTCATTCTTTTGCATTTGGACAGGGGTGTAGTAGGACTTTTTCAGAGAGAAGATGTTAAAGACTGGGGTGCAGAAGAACTGTTGCAGAGAGCAGAAGTTGGAGACTGAGGTGCAGAAGGACTGTTACAAAAAGCAGAGTTTGGAGACTGGGGTGCACAAGGATTATTGCAGAGAGCAGAGTTTTCAGACTGAGGTGCAGAAGGACTGTTGCAGAGAGCAGATGTTGGAGACTGGGGTTCAGAAAGACTTTTGCAGAGAGCAGAGGTTGGAGACAAGGGTGCAAAAGGATGGTTGCAGACAGCAGAGGTTAGAGACCAGGGTGCAGAAGGACCATTGCAGAGGTCAGAGTTTGGGAACTGAGGTGCAGAAGGATTGTTACAGAGAACAGAAGTTGAAGACTGGGGTGCAAAAGGACTGTTGCAGAGAGCAGAGTTTGAAGACTGGGGTTAAGAAAGACGGTTGAAGAGAGCAGAGCTTGGAGACTTGGTTGCAGAAGGATCTTACAGAAAGCAGAGTTTGGAGACTGAGGTGCAGAAGGACTGTAACAAAGAGCAGAGTTAGGAGACTGTGGTGCAGAAGGACTGATATAGAAAGCAGAGGTTGGAGACTAAAGTGCAGAAAGACCATTACAGAATGCAGAAGTTGGAGACTGCGGTACAGAAGGACTGTTAAATAGAGTAGAGATTAAAAATTGGGGAGCAGAAGGACTGTTTCAGAGAACAGAGTTTAGAGACTGGGTTGCAGCAGGACTGTTGAAAAAAGCAGAGGTTGGAGACTTGGTTGGAGAAGGAATGTTACAGAGAGCAGAGTTTGAAAACTGGGGTGCAGAGGACCTTACAGAGAACAGAGTTTGGAGACTAGGGTGCAGAAGGAGTGTTAAGGAGAAGAGACGTTGGAGACTGGGGTGCATAATGATCGTTGCAGAGAGCAGAGGTTTTAAACTGGGGTGCAGAAGGACGGTTGCAGAGAGCAGAGGTTGGAGACTGAGGTGCACAAAAACTGTTCCAGAGAGCAGAGGTTGGAGAGTGAGGTGCAGAAGGATCGCTGAAGAGAGCACAAGTTGGAGACTGAGTTGCAGAAGAATCGTTGCAGAGGTAGAGAATGGGCTGAATAAGGATCGTTACAGAGAGCAGATGTGGGAGACTTGGGTGCAGAATGACTGTTACATAGAGAACAGGTTGGATACTAGGGTGCAGAAGGAATGTGCAGAAAGCAGAGGTTGGAGACTGGGATGCACAAAGACTGTTGCAGAGAGCAGAGTTTGGAGACTGAGATGCAGAAGGACTGTTACACAGAGAATACGTTGGAGACTGGGGTGAAGAATTATGATACAGAAAGCTGAGTTGGGAGACTGGGGTGCAGAACGATCATTACAGAGAGCAGGGGTTGGAGACTGGCGTGCAGAAGGACTGTTTCAGAGAGCAGTTTTTGGAGACTGGGGTCCAAAGGCCTGCTACAAAGAGCAGAGTTTGGAGACTGGGTTACAGAAGGACTGTTATAGAGAGCAGAGTTTTGAGGCATGGTTGCAGAAGGATCCTACAGAGAGCAGAGGTTGGTGACTGAGGTGCAGGATGACAGTTACGGAGAGCAGTGCTTGGAGACTGGGGTGCTGAAGGATCGTGCTTAGAGCAGAGGTTTAGGACTGAGGTGCAGAAGTACTGTTACAGAGAGCAGAGGTTGGAGACTGAGGTGCAGACGGATAATTACAGAGAGCAGAGTTTGGTGACTGAGGTACAGAAAGATTGTTACAGAAAGCAGAGGTTAGAAATTGGGGTGTAGAGGGACCGTTACAGAGAGCAGAGTTTGGAGACTGCGGTATACAAAGTCTGTAACAGAGAGCAGAGGTTGGAGAATATGGTGCAGAAGGACTGTTACAAAGAGCAGAGGTTGAGGACTGGGGTGCAGAAGGACTGTTGCAGAGAGCAGAATTTGGTGACGGAGGTGCAGAAGCACTGTTAAAGTGACCAGTGTTTGGAGACTGGGGTGCAGAATGACTGTTGCACGGAGCAGGTGTTGGAGACTTGGGTGCAGAAGGACTTTTGCAGAGAGTAGAATTTCGAGAGTGCGGTGCAGAAGGACTGTTGCAGATAGCAGAGGTTGGAGACTGGGGTGCAGAAGGACTGATACAGAAATCAGAGGTTGGAAACTGAGGTGCAGAAGGACCATTAGAAAGAGCAGAGTTTGGAGACTACAATACAGGAGGACGTTTACAGAGAGCAAAGGTCTGAGACTGGAGTGGAGAAGAACTGTTTCAGAGTGCAGATGTTGGAGACTGGTGTGCAGAAGAACTGTAGCAGAGAGCAGTGGTAGGAGACTGAGATGCAGAAAGAATGTTAAAAAGAGCAGAATTTGGAGACTAGGGTGAAGAAGGACTGATACAGAGAGCAGAGTTTGGAGACTGGTGTGCAGAAGGCCTGTTACAGGAAGCAGAGGTTGGAGACTGTGTACAGAAGGGCTGTTACAAAGAGCAGAGTTTAGAGACTGGGTTGCAGAAGAATTGTTAAAGAGAGAAGAGTTTGGCGACTGGGGTGCAGTAGGACTATTGCAGAGATCAGAGGTTGTAGACTGTTGTGCAGAAGGATCATTGTAGAGATCAGAGGTTGGAGACTTGGGTGAAGAAGGACGGTGGCAGAGAGCAGATGTTGGAGACTGAAATGCAGAAGGATCGTTGCAGAGATCAGAGATTGGAAACTGGGTTGCAGAAGGACTGTTACACAGAGCAGAGGTTTAAGACTGGAGTGTTGATAGACTGTTGCAGAGTGCACAGTTTGGAGACTGGGGTGCAGAAGGACTGTTATAGAGAGCAGATTTTGGAGACTGAGATGCAGAAGGACTGTTACAGAGAGCAGAATGTGGAGACTTGGGTCCAGAATGAACCTTACAGACAGCAGAGGTTGGAGACTGCAGTACATAAGGACTGTTACAAAGAGCAGAGGTTGGAGACCAGGGTACAGAAGAACTGTTGCAGAGAGCAGAGGTTGGAGAATGGGATGCAGAAGGACTGTTTCAGAGAGTAGATTTTAAAGACTGGGGTGCAGAAAAAATGTTTCAGAGAGCAGAAGTTGGAGACTTGGGTGCAGAAGGATTGTTGCAGGGAGCAGAGGTTGGAGACTGGGGTGAAGAAGAACTGTTTCAGAGATCAGAGTTTTGAGATTAAGGTGCAGAAGAATCATACAGAGAGCAGAGTTTGGAGAGTGGGGTGCAGACGAACTGTTGCACAGAGCACAGGTTGGAGACTGGGATGCAAAAGGACTGTTACAGAGAGCTGAGTTTGGAGACTTGGTGGCAGATGGATCTTACATAGAGTACAGGTTGGACAATGAGGTGCAGAAGAAATGTTACTGAGAGCAATGGTTGGAGACTGGGGTTCAGAAGGATTTTTGCAGAAAGCAGAATTTAGAGACTGAGGTTCAGAAAAAATGTTACAGTGAGCAGAGTTTGGAGATTGGGGTGAAGAAGGACTGTTACGGAGATCAGAGTTTGGAGACTGGGGTGCAGAAAAATCTTTCAGAGAGCAGAGGATGGAGACTGCGGTGCAGACGAACTGTTGTACATAGCAGAGGTTTGAGACTCTGGTGCAGAAGGACTGTTACAGAGAGCAGAGTTTGGAGACTGGGTTGCAGAAAAATCTTACATAAAGCAGAGGTTGGAGACTGAGGTGCAGAAGAAATGATACCCAGATCAGAGTTTGTAGACTGGGATGCAGAAGGACTGTTGCTGAGAACAGAGTTTGGAAACTGTCATGCAGAAGGACCATTGCAGAGAGCAGAGGTTGGAGACGGGGTAGAGAAGGAATGTTACAGAGAGCAGAGTTTGGAGATTGAGTTGCAGAAGGACTGTTAAGGAGAGCAGAAGTTGGAGACTGAGGTGCAGAAAGAATGTTAAAGAGAGAAAAGTTTCTAGACTGGGGTGCAGAATTACTGATACAGAACACAGAGGTTGAGCCTGGGGTGCAGAAGGACCGGTACAGAGAGCAAAGGTTGGAGACTGTGGTACAGAAGGACTGTTGCATAGAGCAGGGGTTAGAGAATTGGGTGCAGAAGGACCTTTACAGAGAGCAGAGGTTAGAGAATGGGGTGCAGAAGTAAGGTTGCAGAGTTCAGAGGTTAGAGACAGAGGTGCAAAAGTACTGTTATAGAGAGCAGAGGTTGGAAACCATGGTTAAGAAAAACTTATACAGAAAGCAGAGGTTTGAGACTGGGGTACAGAAAGACTGTTACAGAGAGCAGAGTTTTGAGACTGGGGAGTAGAAAGACTGTTGCAGAGAACAGATGTTGGAAACTGGGTTGCAGCTGGACCATTGAAGAAAGCAGAGGTTTTAGACTGAGTTGGAGAAGGAATGATACAGAGAGCAGAGTGTGGAAACTGGGGTGCAGAACGACCTTACAGAGAACAGAGGTTGAAGACTGTGGTGTAGAAGGAGTGTTAAGGAGAGGAGACTTTGGAGACTGGCATGCAGAATGATTGTTGCAGAGAGCAGATGTTGGAGACTGCAGTGCATAAGGATCGTTGCAGAGAGCAGAGGTTGGAGACAAGGGTGCAGAAGAACATTTGCAGATAGCAGAGGTTGGAGTCTTAGGTGAAGAAAAACAGTTACAGAGAGCAGAGGTTGGAGACTCGGGTGCAGAAGAATCATTGAAGAGAGCAGAAGTTGGAGACTGAGTTGCAGAAGAATCCTTGAAGAGAGCAGAGGTGGAGACTAGGCTGCAGAAGGATCGTTAAAGAGAGAAGAGGTGGGAGACTGCGGTGCAGAAGGACTGTTACAGAGAGCACAGGTTGGAGACTAGGGTGCAGAAGGAATGATGCAGAAAGCAGAGGTTGGAGACTAGGGTGCCGAAGGACTGTTGCAGAGAGCAGACGTTGAAGACTGAGATGCAGAAGGACTGTTACACAGAGCAGACGTTTGAGACTGGGGTGAAGAATTATGATACAGAAAACAGAGGTGTAAGACTGTGGTGCAGAAGGACCATTACAAAGAGCAGAGGTTGCAGACTGGCGTGCAGAAGGACTGTTTCAGAGGGCAGAGGTTGGAGACTGGGTTGTAGAAGGACGGTTATAGAGAGCAGACTTTTGAGGCTGGGTTGCAGTAGGATCTTAAAGAGAGCAATGGTTAGTGACTGTGGTGCAGGACGAATGTTACAGAAAGCAGTGATTAGAGACTGGGGTGCAGAAAGATAGTGTAGAGAGCAGAGGTTTCTGACTGAGGTTCAGAAGGACTGTTACAGAAAGCAGAGGTTGGAAATTGGGGTACAGAGGGACCATTATAGAGCAGAGTTTTGAGACTATGGTATACAAAGACTGTAACAGAGAGCAGAGGTTGGAGTATATGGGGCAGAAGGACTGATATAAAAATCAGAGGTTGGAGACTGGGGTGCAGAAGAATTGTTACAGAGAGCAGAGGTTGGAGACTGGGGTGCAGAAGGACTTTTACACAGAGCAGAGGTTTAAGACTGGGGTGCAGAATGACTGTTGAGGAGAGGAGACGTTTGAGACTAGGATGCAGAATGATCGTTGCAGAGAGCAGAGGTTGGAGACTGAGGTGCAAAAAGAGTGTTACAGAGAGCAGAGTTTGGAGACTGGGGTGCAGAACGCCTCTTACGGAGAGCAGAGTGTGGAGAAGGCTCCAGAAGGACTGCTACAGATCACAGAGTTTAGAGACTGGGTTAAAGAAGGATATAACAGAGAGCAGATGTTGAGGACCCAGGTGCAGAAGGACTGTTACAGAGAGTAGATGTTGGAGACTGAGGTGCAAAAGGATCATAGAAGAGAACAGTGTTTTAAGGCTGAGGTGCAGAGGGACTGTTGCAGAGACCACAGGTTGGAGACTGGGGTGCAGAAGGACTGTTGCAGAGAGCACACGTTGGAGACTGGGGTGCAGAAGGCTTGTTATGGAGAGGAGAGTTCAAAGAAGGGGTGCTGTAGGTCTGTTAGAGAGGGCAGAGTTGGGAGACATGGTTGCACAAGGATCTTACAGAGAGCAGATGTTGGAGACTGAGGTGTAGAATGATCGTTGCAGAGAGAAGAAGTTGGAGACTGTGGTGCAGAAGGCCTGTTACAGAGAGCTGAGGTTGAAGACTGGGGTGCAGAAGGATTGTTATAGAGAGCAGAGTTAGGGACTGAGTGGCAGAAGGATCTTACAAACAGCAGAGTTTGGAGACTGAGGTGCAAGAGGACTGTTACAGAGAGCAGTGTCTGGGGACCGGGATTCAGATGGATCCTATAGAGAGAAGAGGTTTCAGACTGAGGTGTAGTTCGACTGTTATAGAGAGCAGAGGTTGAAGACTGAGGTGCAGAGAGACTGTTAAGGGGAGCAAATTTTGGAAACTGTGTTGCAGAAGCATCTTACATTGAGCAGAGTTTGGAAACTGAGGTGCAGAAGGACTGTTACAGAGAGCAGATGTTGAAGTCTGGGGTGCAGAAGGATTGTTGCAGAGAGCAAAATTTTCAGATTGAGGTGCAGAAGGACTTTTGCAGAGATCAGATGTTGGAGACTGGGGTGTAGAAGTTTTGTTGCAGAGAGCAGAATTTGGAGACTGCAGTACAGAAGGACTGTTGCAGAGAGCAGAGTTTGGGGACTAGGGTACCCAAAAACTTTTTCAGAGAGCAGATGTTGGAAACTGTTGTTCAGAAGGAGTGTTGCAGGGAGAAGAAGATTGAGAATGGGATGCAGAAGGACTTTTGCAGAGAGCAGAGGTTGGAGACTGAGATACAGAAGGATGGACAAAGAAAGCAGAGGTTGGAGACTGGCTTGCAAAAGGACCTTTACAGAGAGCAGAGTATCGAGACTGTGGTACAGAAGGACTGTTACAGAGAGCAAAGTTTGGAGACTGGGGAGCATAAGGAGTGTTGCAGAGTACCGAGGTTGGATACTGGGGTGCAGCAGGACCGTTGCAGAAAACAGAGTTTAAAGACTGGCGTGGAGAATGAATATTACAGAGAGCAGAGTTTGGTAACTGGGGTCAGAAGGATCTTTCAGAGAGCAGACGTTGGAGACTGAAGTTCAGAAGGATCGTTGAAGAGAGCAGATTTTGGACACTGAGGTGCAGAAGGACTGTTGCAGAGAGCAGATGTTGGAGACTGGGGTGCAGAAGGACTGTTTAGAGAGCAGATGTATGAGACTTGGGTGAAAAAGGACTCTTTCAGAGAGCAGAGGTTGAAGACTGAGGTGGAGAAAGATTGTTACAGAGAACAGAGTTTGGAGACTTGGGTGCAGAAGGACTGTTGCAGAGAGCAGAGGTTTAAGCCTGAGGTACAGAAGGATCATTGCAGAGAGCAGAGTTGGAGTTGGGATGCAGAAGCACTGTTAAACAGAGCACACGTTGCAGACTAGGGTGTAGAAGGAATTATGCAGACACCAGAGTTTGTAGACTGGGGTGCATAAAGACTGTTGCAGATAGCAGAGTTTGGATATGAGGTGCAGAAAGACTGTTACCGAGAGCAGAGGTTGTAGACTGGGGTGCAGAAGGACTGATACAGAAAGCAAAAGTTGGAGACTGGGGTGCAGAAGGACCGTTACAGAGAGAAGTGTTTAAAGACCGCGGTACAGAAGGACTGTTACAGAGCGTAGAGTTTGGTGACTGGGGTGCAGAAGGAGTGTTGCAAAGAACAGAGTTTGGAAACTGAGGTGCAGAAGGACAGTTTCAGAGAGCAGCGTTTTAGTAAGGTTGCAGAAGGATGTTACACAGAGCAGAGATTGTAGATCGAGGTGCAGCAGGACTGTTACAGAGAACAGAGGTTGGAGACTGGGGTGCAGAAGAATTTTTATAGAGAACAGACTTTGGAGACTGGGGTGCAGAAGGCCTGTTACGGAGAGGAGAGTTGGAGAAGGCGTGCAGAAGGACTGTTACAGAGGGCAGAGTTTAGAGACTGGGTTGCAGAAGAAACTTACAGAGAGCAGATGTTGGAGAGTGAGGTGCAGAGGGACTGTAACAGAGAGTAGAGGTTGGAGACTGAGGCACAGAAAGATTGTTATAGAGAGCAACGTTTGGAGACTGGGGTGTAGAAGGACTGTTGCAGATACCAGAGGTTGGAGACTGGGGTGTAGAAGGACTGTTGCAAAACCAGAAGTTGGAATCTGGGGTGCTGAAGGACTGTTGCAGAGTGCAGATGTAGGAGACTGTGATGCAGAAGGACTGTAACAAAAAGCAGAGGTTTGCAACTAGGGTGCACAAGGACTGATAAAGAGAGCAGAGATTTGAGACTGGGGTGCAGAAGGCCTGTTACAGAGAACAGAGTTTGGAGACTGGAGTGCAGAAGGATCGTTGGAGACAGCAGAGTTTCCAGACTCAGGTGCAGAAGAACTGTTGCAGAGATAAGATGTTGGAGACTTGGGTGCAGAAGGACTGTTAAAGAGAGGAGATGTTGGAGACTGAGGTGCAGAAGGTTCGTTGAAGAGAGCAGAGGTTGGACACTGGGGTACAGAACGATTGTTACACAGAGCAGAGGTTGAAGACTGAGGTGAAGAAGGACTGATACAGAAAGCAGATATGGGAGACAGGGGTGCAGGACTGATACAGAGCAGAAGTTGTAAACTGAAGTACAGAAAGACTGTTACAGAGAGCAGAGGTTGGAGACTCGGGTGCAGAAGGATTATTGCAGAGAGCAGAGTTTTCAGACTGAGGTACAGAAGAACTGTTGCAGAGAGCAGATGTTGGAGAATGGGATGCACAAGGACTGTTGCAGCGAGCAGATGTTGGAGACTGGGGTGCAGAGGGATCGTTGCAGAGAGCAGAGGTTGGAGACTGGTGTGCAGAAGGACTGATACAGAGAGCAGAGGTTAGAGACTGGGGTGCAGAAGGTCTTTTACAGAAAGCAGAGTTTGGAGAGTGAGGTGCAGAGGAACTGTTACAGAGAGCAGAGTTTGGAGACTGGGTTGCAGAAGGATCTTACATAGAGCAGAGGTTGGAGACTGAGGTTTACAAGCACAGTTACAGAGAGTAGAGGTTGGAGACTCAGGTGCAGAAGGACCGTTGCAGAGACCAGAGGTTGGAGACTGAAATGCAGAGGATTGTTACAGAGAGCAGAGTTTTGAGACTGGGGTCTATTAGGACTGTAACAGAGACCAGAGGTTTGAGAATAAGGTGCAGAGGGACACTTAAACAGAGCACAGGTTGGAGACTGGGGTGCAGAAGGACTGATACAGAAAGCAGAGGTTGGAGACTCGTGTGTAGAAGTACCCTTACAGAGAGAAGAGGTTGGAGAATGCAGTACAGAAGGACTGCTATAGAGAGCAAAGTTTGGAGACTGGGGTGGAGAAGGACTGCTGCAGAGAGCAAATTTTGGAGAATGGGGTGCAAAAGTACTGTTGCAGAGAGCAGAGGATGGAGACTGGGTTGCAGAAGAAATGTTGCAGAGAGGAGAGTTTGCATACTGAGTTGCATAAGGACTGTTACAGAGGGCAGAGTTTTGAGATTGTGGTGCAAAACGACTGATACAGAAAGCAGAGGTTGGATACTGGGGTGCATAAGGACCCTTACAGAGAACAGCGGTTGGCGACTGCCTTACAGAAGGACTGTTGCAGAAAGCAGAGGTTGGAGACTGGGGTGCCAAACAACTGATGTAGAAAGTAGAGGTTGGAGACTGGTGTGCTGATGGATCGTTGGGTCGAACAGAGTATGGAGACAGGGGTGTAGAAGGACTGTTGCAGAGAGCAGAGGTTGTAGACTGGGGTGTAGGAGGACTTTTGCAGAGAACAGATTTTGGAGACTGGGGTGCAGAAGGATCGTTGGTGGAAGCAGATTATGGAGACTGGGATGTAGAAGGACTGTTGCAGAGAACAGACGTTGGAGACTGGGGTGCAGAAGGATCGTTGGTGGGAGCAGAGTATGGAGACTGGGGTGTAGAAGGACTGTTGCAGAGAGCAGAGTTTGGAGACTGTGGTGGAGAATGACTGTTGCAGAGATCAGATGTTGGAGACTGGGGTGCAAAATGACTGTTGCAGAGAGCAGAGGATGGAGTCTGGGGTGCAGAAGGACTATTGCAGAGAGGAGAGGTTGCAGACTGAGTTGTAGAAGGACGGTTACAGAGGGCAGAGTTTGGAGACTTTGGTTCAAAACGACTGATACAGAAAGCAGATTTTAAATACTGGGGTGCATAAGGACCCTTACAGAGAACAGAGGTAGGAGACTGTGGAACAGAAGGACTGTTACAGAGAGTAGAGGTTGGAGTCTGGGGTGCATAAGAACCGAATTCGAGAACAGAGTTTGGAGACTGGCGTGCAGAAGGACCGTTGGGGCCATCAGAGTATGGAGACTGGGGTGTAGAAGGACTGTTGCAGAGAGCAGTGATTGGAGACTGAGTTACAGAAGGACTGTTACAGAGAGCAGAGGTTTGAGACTGGGTTGCAGATGGATTACTGCAGAGAGCAGAGTTTTCAGACTGAGGTACAGAAGAACTGTTGCCGGAAGCAGATTTTGGAGACTGGGGTTCACAAGGATTGTTGCAGCAAGAAGAGGTTTCAGACTGGGGTGCAGAAGGATCGTTGCAGAGAGCAGAGGTTCGAGACTGGAATGCAGAAGGATAGTTACAGAGAGCAGAGTTTGGAGACTGGGTTGCAGAAGGACTTTTACAGAGAGCACAGGTTGGAGACTGGGGTGCTGAAGAAATGTTGAAAAGAGCAGAGGTTGGAGATTTGTTTGCAGAAGGATTGTTGCAGAAAGCAGAGGTTGGAGACTGAGGTGCAGAAAGACTGTTGCAGAGAGCAGAGTTTAAAGACTGGGGTGCAGAAGGACTGTTACAGAGAGGAGACGTTGGAGACTGGTTTTCAGAAGTATCTTACAGAGAATAGAATTTGGAGACTGAGGTGCAGAAGGACTGTTACAGAAAGCGGAGTTTCGAGACTGGGATGCAGAAAGATCGTTGAAGAGAGCAGAGGTTGGAGACTGGAATTAAGAAGGACTGATACAGATAACAGAGGTTGGAGACTTGGGTGCAGAAGGCCTGTTACAGAGAGCAGAGTTTTTAGACAAGGTTGCAGAAGAATCTTAAAGAGAGCAGAGTTTGTAGACCGAGGTGCATCAGGACTGTTAAAGAGAGCAGAGGTTGGAGACTGGGCTTCAGAAGGCCTGTTATGGAGAGCAGAGTTTGGAGAAGGGCTCCAGAACGACTGTTACTGATGGCAGAGTTTGGAGATTTGGTTGCAGAAGAATTTTACAGACAGCACATGTTGGAGACTGGGGTGCAGAAGGACTGTTACAGAGAGTAGAGGTTGGAGACTGAGTTTCAGAAGGATCGTTGCAGAGAACAGAGGTTGGATACTGGGGTAGAGAAGGATCGTTTCAGTCAGCAGAGTTTCCAGACTGAGATGCTGAAGGACTCTTACACAGAGCAGAGGTTGAAGACTGAGGTGAAGAAGGACAGTAACAGAGAGCAGATGTGGGAGACAGGGGTGCAGGACAGATACAGAGCAGAAGTTGGAGACTGAGGTACAGAAGGACTGTTACAGAGAGCAGAGGTTGGAGACTCGGGTGCAGAAGAATAATTGCAGAGTGCAGAGTATTCATACTGAGGTACAGAAGAACTGTTGCAGAGATAAGATGTTGGAGATTGGGATGCACAAGGACTGTTGCAGCGAGCAGAATTTGGAGACTGGGGTGCAGAGGGATCCTTGCAGAGAGCAGAGGTTGGAAAGCGGGGTGCAGAAGGCCTTTTTCAGAGAGCAGAGTTTGGAGACTTAGGTGCAGAAGGACTTTTACAGAGAGCAGAGATTGGAGACTGGGATACAGAAGGAGTGTTGCAGAGAAGATTATGGAGAGTATGGTGTAGAAGGACTGTTCCAGAGAGCAGAGGTTGTAGACTGGGGTGCAGAAGCATCATACAGAAAGTAGATTTTGGAGACTGAGGTGCAGAAGGACTGTTGCAGAGAGCAGAGATTCGAGACTGGGGTCCAGAAGGACTGATACAGAAGGCAGAGTTGGGAGACTGGGGTGCAGAAGCATCTTACAGCAAGCGACGTTTGGAGACTGAGGTGCAGAAAGACTGTGGCAGAGAGCAGAGGTTTTGAGACTGGGGTGCAGAAGGACTGTTATAAAGAGCAGAGTTTGAAGACTGCGGAGCAGAAGGACTGTTGAAGAGTACAGAGGTTTGAGACTGGGGTGCAGCAGGACCGTTGCAGAAAGCAGAGGTTGGAGACTGGCGTGGAGAAGGAATACTACAGAGAGCAGATTTTGGAAACTGGGGTGCAAAAGGATTTTTCAGAGAGCAGAGGTTGGAGACTGAGGTGCAGAATGATCATTGCAGAGAGTAGATGTTGGAGACTGGGGTGCAGAAGGATTGTTTAGAGAGCAGATGTTGGAGACTGGGGTGCAGAAGGACTCTTGCAGAGAGCAGAGTTTGAAGACTGAAGGGGAGAAGGACTGTTACAGAGAAAGCGGTTGGAGACTGGGGTACAGAAGGATTGTTGCAGAGAGCAGAGGTATAAGACTGAGGTACAGAAAGATCGTTGCAGAGAGCAGAGGTGGAGACTGGGCTGCAGAAGGACTGTTACACAGAGCACAAGTTGCAGACTGGGGTGCAGAAGGAATGTTGCAGACAGCGGCGGTTGGAGACTGGGGTGCATAAAAACTGTTGCAGAGAGCAGAGTTGGATATGAGGTGCAGAAGGACTGTTACAGAGAGCAGAGTATGTAGACTGGAAAGCAGAAGGACTGATACAGAAAGCAGAGGTTGGAGACTGGTGTGCAGAAGGACTGTTACAAAGAGCAGAGTTTGGAGAATGCGGTACAGAAGGACTGTTACAGAGAGCAGAGGTTGGCAACTGGGGTGCTGAAGGAGTGTTGCAAAGAACAGAGGTTTGAGACTGAGGTGCAGAAGGACTGTTACAGAGAGCAGAGTTTTTAGACAAGGTTGCAGAAAGATTTAACAGAGAGCAGAGTTTGTAGACCGAGGTGCAGCAGGACTGTTAAAGAGAGCAGAGGTTGGAGACTGGGGTTCAGAAGGTCTGTTATGGAGAGCAGAGTTTGGAGAAGGTCTCCAGAACGACTGTTACTGATGGCAGAGTTTGGAGACTTGGTTGCAGAAGAATTTTACAGACAGCACATGTTGGAGACTGAGGTGCAGAAGGACTGTTACAGAGAGTAGAGGTTGGAGACTGAGTTTCAGAAGGATCGTTGCAGAGAACAGAGGTTGGAGACTGGGGTAGAGAAGGATCGTTTCAGTCAGAAGAGTTTCCAGACTGAGATGCAGAAGGACTCTTACACAGAGCAGAGGTTGAAGACTGAGGTGAAGAAGGACAGTTAAAGAGAGCAGATGTGGGAGACAGGGGTGCAGGACTGATACAGAGCAGAAGTTGGAGACTGAGGTACAGAAGGACTGTTACATAGAGCAGAGGTTGGAGACTCGGGTGCAGAAGGACAATTGCAGAGAGCAGAGTTTTCAGACTGAGGATAGAAGAACTGTTGCAGAGAGCAGGTGTTGGAGATTGGGGCGCACAAGGACTGTGGCAGCGAGCAGAGATTGGAGACTGGGGTGCAGAGGGATGGTTCCAGAGAGCAGATGTTGGAAAGCGGGGTGCAGAATGACTGTTACAGAGAGCAGAGATTGGAGACTGGGGTGCAGAAGGACTGTTGCAGAGCAGATTATGGAGACTAGGGTGTAGAAGGACTGTTCCAGAGAGCAGAGGTTTGAGACTGAGGTGCAGAAGGACTGTTGCAGAGATCAGAGGATGGAGACTGGGTTTGAGAAGGACCGTTGCAGAGAGTAGAGGTTGGAGACTGGGGTTCAGAAGGAATGTTGCAGAGAGCAGTATTTGGAGACTGGGGTGCATATGGACTATTGCAGACAGCAGCGGTTGCATACTGAAGTGGAGAAGGACTGATACAGACAGCAGAGTTTCGAGAATGTGGTGCAGAAGGACTGATACAGAAAGTAGAGGTTGGAGAATGTGGTGCAGAAGGACCCTGAAAGAGAACAGAGGTTGGAGACTGCGGTACAGAACGACTGTTGCAGAGAGCAGAGGTTGGAGATTGGGGCGCAGAAGTACTTTTGCAGAGAACAGAGGTTGGAGTTTGAAGTGCAGAAGGACTGTTACAGAGAGCAGAGGTCGGAGACTGGGGTGCAGAATGACTGATACATAACGCAGAGTTTTGAGACTCGGGTGCATAAGGACCATTACAGAGAGCAGAGGTTGGAGACTACAGTACAGAAGGACTGTTATAGAGAGCAGAGGTTGGAGACAGGTGTGCAAAATTATCTTACAGAGAGCATAGGTTGAAGACTGAGTATCAGAAGGACTGATACAGAGGGCAGAGTTGGGAGAGTGGTGTGAAGAAGCATCTTAGCGACCGAAGTATTGAGACTGAGGTGGAGAAAGACTGTTTCAGAGAGCAGAGGTTGGAGACTGGGGTGCAGAAGGACTGTTAAAGAGAGCAGAGTTTTGAGACTTGGGTGCAGAAGGCCTCTGACAGAGAGCATTGATTGGAGACTGAGGTGCAGAAGGACAGTTGCAGAGAACAAAATTTCGAGACTGGGGTGCATAAGGACCATTGCTGAGAGAAGAGGTTGCAGACTGATGTGCAGAAGGACTTTTACAGAGAGCACAGTTAGGAGACTGGGGTGCAAAAAGAATGTTACAGAGAGCAGAGGTTGAAGACTGGGGTGCAGGACGACTGTTACAGAAAGCAGAGGTTAGAGACTGAGGTGCAGAAAGACTGTTAAAGAGAGCAGAGGTCGGAGAGTGGGTTCAAAAAAACTTATTGTGAAAGCAGATGTTAAAGACTGGGGTGCAGAATGACGGATAAAGAGAGCAGAGGTTGGAGACTCCGGTACAGAAGGACTGCTACAGAGTGCAGAGGTTGGAGAATGGGGTGCAGAAGGACTGTTTCAGAGAACAGAGGTTGGAGACTGGGGTGAAGAAGCACCTTAGCAGAGAGCAGAGGTTGGAGACTGAGGTGCAGAATTATTGTTACAGAGAGCAGAGTTTGGAGATGGGGTGCAGAAAGACTGTTTCAGTTAGCAGAGTTTGCAGACTGGGTTTCAGAAGGGTCTCACAGAAAGAAGAGGTTGGAGACTGATGTCCAGAAGGACTGTTACAGCGAGCAGAGTTTGGAGACTGGGGTGTAGAAGGATTGTTGCAGAGAGCAGAGTTTTCAGTCTGAGGTACAGAACAACTGTTGCAGAGAGGAGATGTTGGAGACTGAGTGAACAAGGACTGTTGCAGGGAGCACAGGTTGGAGAAAGGGTGCTGAAGGATCATTGCAGAGAGCAGAGGTTGGAGACTGGGGTGCAGAAAGACTGATAAAGGCAGCAAAGGTTGGAGACTGGGGTGCAGAAAGCCTGTTACAGAGAGTAGATTTTGGAGACTGGGGTGCAGAAGGACTGTTGCAGAGAGCAGAGGTTTTAGACTGGGGTTTAGAAGGACTGTTGCAGAGAGTAGAGGTTGGAGATTGGGGTGAAGAAGGACTTTAGCAGAGAGCAGTGGTTGGATACTAATATTCAGAAAAACAGTTACACAGAACAAAGGTTGGAGACTCGGGTGCAGAAGGACTAAGACAGAAAGCAGAGCTTGGAGACTCGTGTGCAGAAGGACCCTTACAGAGAGCAGTGGTTGGAGACTGCAGTACAGAAAGACTGTTAAAAAGAGCAGAGGTTGGAGACTGGGGTGGAGAACAACTGTTGCCGAGAGTAGATGTTGGAGACTGGTGTGCAAAAGGACTGTTGCAGAGAGCAGAGGATGGAGACTGGGGTTTAAGAGGACTGTTTCAGAAAGCAGAGGATGCAGACTGAGTTGCAGAAGGACTGATACAGAGGGCATAGTTTGGAGACTGTGGTTCAAAACGACTGATACAGAAAGCAGAGGTTGGATACTAGAGTACATAAAAACACTTACGGAGAAAAGAGTTTGGAGGCTGCGGTACAGAAGGACTGTTGCAGAGAGCATGGGTTCGAGACTGGGTTGCAGAAGGATTATTGGAATGAGCAGAGTATGGAGACTGGGTTGTAGAAGGACTGTTGCAGAGAGCAGAGTTTGTAGACTGGGTTGTAGAATGACTGCTGCAGAGACCAGACTTTGGAGACTGGGGTGCAGAAGGACTGTTGCATAAAGCAGAGGTTGAAGACAGGTGTGCAGAATTTTCTTACAGAGAGCATA
>NW_027523290.1:0-52579 GCF_052094955.1 Ictidomys tridecemlineatus
GGTGAAGGCTGGTGCTCCAGGCCCTTCTCCAGATCCAGCTGTGAGGCCAGGGAAGGGGTGAAATAACACGCCATCCAACACCTTATTTATTTCTGATCACCATCCTCACCATTATTCCAGGATCATATTGGTCATTGAACTTAAGCAAACACTGAGTCCAGATTTCAGTCCATCAACCAAAGAGAGTCTAATAGCCACTCCCCATGGCTCAGGAAAATCCTTGGCCCTAACATTTCTGGTGATTATGTCCCTGTGACTGCATTCAAGATGATCCAGCAATATGTCCTGACTTCTTTGGTCTAGAAGACTCAAACAAATTCTCTTATATATTCTTAAGGCTCCTATTAACAAAATACAATAAAATATTTACCTTTTATTTTGGTGTGACCCTTATACTCTCCTGGGCTGTATTTTATACTCTTACCTGAGGCGTTCTAAGATCAGACCCCAATTAAGAGTCTGGTGACAATGTGGGATGATGGATGAGCATCTTAAAGACAATTGGGCTGGGGATGTGGCTCAAGCAGTAGTGCGCTTGCCTGGCATGCGTATGGCCCAGGTTCGATCCTCAGCACCACAGCACCACATACCAACAAAGATGTTGTGTCCGCCGAGAACTAGAAAATGAATATTAAAAATTCTCTCTCTCTCTCTCTCTCTCTCTCTCTCTCTTTCTCTCTCTCTCTTTTTCTCTCCCCTCTCTCCTCTCCTCTCCTCTCCTCTCTCACTCTCTCTTAAAAAAAAAAGACAACTGCCCAGGTAGAGTCACAATAGGGTCTTCAATTTAGGGAAAGCTAGTCTCCTCGGGGGAGGAGGTGCTGCTTCTGACAGCAAAGAGGGTTAATGGAGATTTCAGGGTTCAAGGCTCTGAGATTTGTCTAATTCCACTGGTATTTTGCCATCCTAATTAACAGGGTCTCAATCATTGTCCCATTAATGTCCTAATTGACATAAGAGAGACCTGGAGAAATTGTGGATTTATAATTTTCTTTGTACTTCTGCAATTTGGAGAATTGGATACTTTATTCTGATATTAACATATATCAGTTTCCAGAGAGAAAATATTTCTGATTATCTGAACCTGACTTGAAGGAGTAATATAATGGTTGAACCTATCATTTTCTTTCTGAAAGTCTCCCACTCCAGTCAGTAACAGAAGTCTGTAGTCATGTTGTAATGTTCATTCCCACTCTGAAGGTCGATGGTGTTATTTCAAAGCTCAGTTTTGCATAGACATTTGATTTCAGGCCACGATAACTTAAAGTCTCTGTGGGGCATTGCTCACCAGGAAATATCAGGTCTCCTTTACCATGGGCTGTGACATCATCAACATATTCAATTCCCTCAGGTCAGACATCCAACCTACCTCCTCAGATCTGTTATCTAAAACCATCTCTGATGTAAACCACTATTGTGGTCAGTGCCACCATAGTCAGGTAGAGATGAAGAACGACTCTTGATGTCTTAGGGTAGAGGAAGTTGACAAAAAAAAAGTTATGAAATGGTTGTGAGATCTGGAAGAAAAAAGGAAAATACGGCAGGTGACACCACCCCATATATAGAAACCCTAGCTTCCCTGGAAAGAGACGCTCATTCCACGCTACTGTGACCCACATTCAGGAACAGCCTTCTAAAAGCCTGCACACACAGCTCTTGGCGCCAAGGAGATTAGTTCCTGCCTCTACAGGGCTGGTTTGCTGCTGCTACTATGGGATCCTAAAAAACCCGCTTTCTTCCTTTCCTTACTTCCTTTCTGCCTAGTGTTTGGCTGATCTTGACAGAACCTCTTAAAATAAAGGCCTACAGTCGGGGAAGTGTGGGAAAGGAGGTTCTCGTACTTTCTGTCCCTCTGGTGTGGGGAGAACACAAAAGGACAAACATGGTGCTGAACACCCACACAAGGTGTCCGATACACTTGAACCTGAAAGTGGGAAAAGGGTGTTTGTGAAAAGAGAGGAGAGAAAGGAGTCTCAGAGATTTTAAAAGCGGGAGTTGGAGTTGAAGCTCAGGATACAGACTCTCTAACCAGGTGCCTACAAGTCCCTGGGAGGCATCTTTTTTCAGATGACTGTATACTCCAGTTCGAAGATTGGTCTAGACTTTGATCGTGCACACTCTGTTCTCTGAAACAGTCCTTCTGCACCCCAGTCTCCAATCTCTGCTCTCTTCAACAGTCCTTCTGCACTCCAGTCTCTAATCTCTGCTCTCTACTACAGTACATCTGTAACCCAGTCTTCAACATCTGCTCTCTGTATCAGTCCTTTTGCACGTCAGTCTCCAACCTCTGCTCTCTGCAGCAGTCCTGTTACACCCCAGTAACCAAAATCTGCTCTGTATAACGATCCTTCTGCACCTTAGTTTCCAAACTCTGGTCTCTGAAACGATTCTTCTGCACCCCAGTCTCCAACCTCTGATCTCTGTATCAGTCCTTCTGCAACAGAGTCTCCAAACTTTGCTCTCTGCCAAAGTCCTTATGCACTCAAGTCTTCAAACTCTGCTGTCTGCAACATTTCCTCTGAACCCCAGTCTCCAACCTGTGCTCTCTGTAACAGTCCTTCTGCACCACAGTCTCCAACATCTGCTCTCTGCAACGATCCTTCTTCTATCCAGTCTGTAAACTCTGCTCTCTGTAAAAGTCCTTTTTTATCACAGTTTCCAACCTCTTCTCTTTGTAACGGTCCATCTGCTCCCCAATTGCCAACCTCGGTATTCTGTAACAGTCCTTCTCCACCCCAGTCTCCAAACTCTTCTCTCTGCAACTATATTTCTACACCTCAGTCTCCAACCTCTGCTCTCTGTAAAAGTCCTTCTGCACCTCAGTCTCCAATCTCTGCTCTCTGTAACAGTCCTAATGCACCCCAGTCTTTAATATCTGCTCTCTAAAATAGTCTTTCTGCACCCCAGTCTCCAACCACTTCTCTCTTTAACGCTCCTTCTGCATCTCAATTTTCAACCTCTGCTCTCTGTAACAGTCCTTCTAAGCCTCGGTCTGAAACTTCTACTCTATGCAACAATTCTTCTAAACAACAGTCTCCAAACTGTGCTATCTGTAACAATCCTTCTGAACCCCAGTCTCCAACCTCTTCTCTCTGTAACAATCTTTCTGTACCTCAGTCTCCAACCTCTGCTCTCTGTAACAGTCCTTCTGCATCTCAGTCTCCAACCTCTACTCTCTGCAGTAGTCCTTAAGCACCGCTGTCTCAAATTCTGGTCATTGCAACAGTCGTTCTACACCCCAGTCTCAAACCTCTGCTATAAGCAACAGTCCTTCTGCAACCCAGTCTCCAACATCTGCTCTCTGCAACACTCCTTCTGCACCTCATTCTGAAAACTCTGCTCTCTGAAATGATCCTTCTTCACCTCAGTTCCCAAACATTGATCTCTGCAATGGTCCTTCTGAACTCCAGTATTCAACCTCTGCTCTCTGTAAAAATCCTTCTGCACCTCAATCTCCAACATCTGCTCTCTGAAAAAGTCCTTCTGCACCCCAGTCTCTAACATCTGCTCTCTGCAACAGTCCTTCTGCACCTCAGTCTTTAACCTCTACTCTCTGTAACAGTCCTTCTGCACCTCAGTCTCCAACATTTGCTCTTTGTAAGACTCTTCTGCAACCCAGTATCAAAACTCTGTCCTCTGTAACAATCCTTCAGAACCCCTTCTCAAAACTCTGTTCACTGTAACAGTCCTTCTGAACACCAGTCTCAATAATCTGCTTTCCATAAAGATCCTTCTGCACCACAGTCTCCTTCCTCTGATCTCTGCAACAGTCCTACTCCACCCCAGTCTCCAACCTCTGCTCTCTGTAACAGTCCTCATGTAGTGCACTCTCAAAAATCTGCTCTATGTAACGATCCTTCTGCAACCAACTCTCCAATCTCTGCTCTCTGTAACACTCCTTCTGCACCTCTGTCTCCAAACTCTGCTCTCAGCAACAGTCCTTCTGCACCTCAGTCTGAAAACTTTGTTCTCTGCAAGGATCCTTCTGCACCCCAGTCTCCAGCCTCTGCTCTCTGTAACAGGCCTTTTGCACCCCATTATCTAACCTCTGCTCTCTGTAATAGTGCTTCTTTACCTCAGTCTACAAACTCTGCTGTCTGCAAAAGTCCGTCTGCACCCCAGTCTCCAAACTCTGCTTACTGTATCACTCCATCTGCACCACAGTCTCCAAATTCTGCTCTCTGTAAGATCCTTCTACACTACAGTGTCCAAACTCTGCTCTCTGTAACATTCCTTCTCCACCCCAGTATTTAACCTCTGAGGCACCCCAGTCTCCAACATCTGATCTCTGCAACACTGCTTTTGAACCCCAGTCTCCAAACTCTGCTCTTTGTAAGATCCATCTGAACCCCAGTCTCAAAACTCTACTGTCTGTAACAGTCCTTCTGCACCCCAGTCTTTAAACTCTGCTCTCTCTAACAGTCCTTCTGCACCTCAGTCTCCAAACTCTGCTCTGTGTAACAGTCCTTCTGCACCCCAGGTTCTAAAATCTGCTCTCTTGAACGATCCTTCTGGAACCCAGTCTTTAATGTCTGATTTTTGCAACAGTGCTTCTGCACCACAGTCTCAAAACTCTGCTCTCTGTCAGATCTTTCTGCACTCCAGTTTCCAAACTCTGCTCTCTGTAACATTCTTTCTCCACCCCAGTCTCCAATTTCTGTCTTTTGCAACATTTTTTCTGCTCCCCAGAATCCGAGATCTGCTCTCTGGAACAGTCCTTCTGTACCGCAGTCTCCAACCTCTGCTCTTTGTAACGATCCTTCTACACCCCAGTCTCCATCTCTGCTTTCTGTATCAGTCTGTCTGAACCCCAGTCTCCAACCTCTGTTCTCTGTATCTATCCTTCTGCACCTTAGTCTCTAACCTGTGCTCTATGTAAGAGTCCTTCTGCACCCCAGTCTCCAACCTCTGCTCACGATAACAGACCTATACCGCAGTCTCTAACCTCTGCTCTCTGTAATAGTCCTTCTGCACCTGAGTCTCCAAACTCTCCTCTCTGTAACAGTCCATCTACACCTCAATCCCCAACCTCTGCTCTCTGTAACAGTCCACCTGCACCTTAGTCTCCAAACTCTGCTTTCTGTAAGATCCTTCAGCAACCGAGTCTCCAAACACTGCTCTGTATAACAGTTCTTCTCCACCCCAGTCTCCAAACTCTCCTCTCTGTAACTGGCCTTCTGCACGCCAGTCTCCAAACTCTGCTCTCTTCAACAATACTTCAGCACCCCAGTCTCCAAACTCTGCTCTCTGCAATGATTCTACTTCACCCCAGTCTCCAAACTCTTATCTCTACAATAGTCCTTCTGCACCTCAGTCTCCAAATTCTGCTCTCTGTAAGATCCTTCTGCACCCCTTTCTTCTAGCTCTGCTCTATGTAACAGAACTTCTGCACCTAAGTCTCCAATCTCTGCTCTTTGCAACAGTTCTTCTGCACCACAGTCTTCAAACTCTTCTCTCTGTAAGATCCTTCTGCACCTCAGTCTCTGCCCCGACCGGCAGGACACATCAATGTGGGCAGCGAACCTAGATGGGGAGGAATGAAGGGACAAGAGACACGAAGGGTGACAGCAAGACAAAAGTTCTGATCAAGCTGCAAACTTTTATTGTTCACACAGGGGTATTTATGGGCTGGGGATGGGGGGAGCTCTCTTATCGGCAGTTGCTAGAAGTCTTCACAAGGCGAGATAGCGCAGGATGTCTCAGGGAGACAGATGGCCGCAGGATGTCTCAGGGAGATGGATGGCTGCAGGGTGTCTCCCAGGCGAGATGTCTCCAAGGGGGCTGTTTCTTGTAACTGTCAGGCTATTCTTTGAAGGAGAACTCCCTTTTGGTCCCTGGCACTGTCAGGCTATTCTTTGAAGGAGAACTCCCTTTTGGTCCCTGGCACTGTCAGGCTATTCTTTGAAGGAGAACTCCCTTTTGGTCCCTGGCATCTCCCCCTTACTTATATAAAATATATGACCATACCTTACTGGCCTATGTCTAATAGAGAAATCTTTAATTCTGTTACTTAAGGCTGGATAACCATACTAGCAAACATTAAGCCTACCTGTGTAGGTTAGAAATAAAGGCCTTAAACTAAAAACTATTCTGGCAATCCCTTTTGATAGTTATCAGGTATTCCTGTCTGAGAATCTCTTTTGCAGCTTCCAGTTTACTTATTTTTGGAAGTTACATTTAACTATTATTATCATTTAAAATGCCCAGGAATAGCAGTGTTTAGGCTTTGACTGTCTTTGCTAAGTGTTTAAGATGAAGCAAGTCAAACTGATTTTTGTTTCTACCTATTGTTAAGTCAGCTGAGTTACTCTGGAAATCCTTGGGAACTTCACAGCAGCTTCTCAGTTCTGCTAGTGCCATTTGCGCTAGGATGGGTCCAGGCCTTGCTTGACCATGTGGCTTCCCTTGGAAGCATCAGGGATGTCTCCCTTTTCTGATAACCCTCCTCTTCACAGCAAATGCACTGATTGGCTTTCTGTCCTCCACTGGTCTCATTAATCTCCCTGTTCAGGAGGTTATGTGGCCTAGGGTTGCAGAGCCCTTTGGAGAAGTCCCTATTCCCTGACTCAGACTGACTCTGAGGGCAAGAGCCAAATATTGGTTTTCTTGGCCCTTTTAATTTAACTTTAATTTTAGAACTTAATCTTAAACATCCAGCAAATAAGTTTTAACAGCCTTATATTAATAGTACTGGGCTTTAATGTCTCTCTATCCTGTAGGTGATAACTCCTTATCTTAAATTAGCCCAGGTTGTGTGTTCTTAAATCAGTATCTCTGTAGAACAGCAACAAGCAATCCTTAGACCACCTATAAGCAAACTACAAACTAAAATTAACTAGGGTAAAAGCATATTTAGTTTATGTAATAGCTACCTTGAATTCTGGCAGAGTTATATATTATAATCCCCTGTTTGAGATCCTGGTAATCGTGACAAGAACCAACTTTTGGACACAACTTTTAAATGTACTGAAATCTGGTCTGCTTCTTTCATAGTCACTCTCACATGTAGTGAGACGGGACATACAGCCTTATCTCAGGCAAGGCAGGGCTCTTTATAAATCTTAAGTACTATAGTTCTGAAGCTGATCATTTTACAAAGCTTTCATAAATTGTTGCTCAAGTTTACATGAACATTAGCTAACACATCACATCTACAACATGAACTAAAGGCTGAAAACTTCTACCCCCCCCTTTTTTTTTTTTTTTTTTTTTTTTTTAAGTAGCAAAGTACTTTTGTGTTGTACAATAAAACCTTCACACAGATTAGGCTCCCATTAACTAGAAAATACATTTAAATTGTATCTCAGTGTAAAGTAACATGGAACTTTACATATCTTATTGATAACAAATCCAGTTAGAGAACACAAATGATATAAATAAATCTCCAAGATTTTTTTTTTTTTTTTTTGTTAAGCCTAAAATTACCATATAACTTCAGAACACCAGCTTGATATAATGCTCTTTTGAAGCTTCTACCTTACAGACTTCTATACCTGGAAGATATGAATTAATAGCACCATAATTACATTGATGATTTTATATTGACCAAGTTTAGCTCTTAAAGAAATAACATTACAATATTGAAGAAATAACAGTTGTTATTTAACCATAGTTGTATAATTTTAAAAACTTATACATATAACCAATTTACACAGACCTTTTTCATCACTTGCTTAAACCCTTTTGTTAACTTAATCATATAGACTTTTTTTTTTTTCCACATTTTGAAATAATACTTGTAAATTTCTGAATTTAAGCAATTATTTTATAGACATCAACATTTTATTATTGAAAACCTAGAAAAACTTATAAGCTTAATTTTAAAGACATCTTTACTTCTATCTGTTTACCCAGTTTAAATTGAACCATTTGAATCACGTGAATCAAAGATATTTGGATCCCTTTTTTTTTTTTTTTTTTTCTGAGCGCTCTTTGTATATCTGCCAATTGTCATATAACTGCATAATATATGGACATACACACACACAGACATAGGACATACAACACATAACATGAGTGTAACACATACACAAGGCCTTGTAGTTTTTTTTTTTTTTTTTTTTTTTTTTTTTTCATTGCAATGTTTAAAAACTCCACAGTTCATCAAAAATAGAACTGATCAGAAAGCATTAACTTGTCCATGAGCTCAAAAAATACAGAATCTAAGGAAAAAACAAGAGTCAAAATGACTGGCCAGTAATTAGTAAATATCATACAATTTACTTTTTGGTTTGGTCTTGTTTGCGTTCAGGTAAAAGGACACTTTTAAGAAAGGAGGATCTGTGGGGATGTAAACTTAAGAAATAAACCTGTGAGAAGGGTATAGCATCCTTTTAAATGTTGGCAGCGCGGTCTTCCATCTCCAGACGATGATAGTGAACCTGTATGGGCTTAGAGGCTAAAATATTAATCTGTTCTTTAATAAATTGAACCAGCCTGTTTATAATGCAGGGTCCTATGGACATTATTAAAAGTAAACCCAACAAAGGGCCTAATAGTGGAAGAAGGTAGGGTAAAAATCCATTAAGCCCAGTCCAGAGGGGATTTTCAAATAGTTCCCTTCGTCTCTTTTCTAGATCTTCTTGAAGCTGCTTAATTTTAGTCCGTACTATGCCTGATTTATTGGCATAAAAGCAGCATCGTTCCCCTAAGGCCAAGCAAACACCTCCCTGGTTAGCTGTCAGCAAATCTAAGCCTCATCTGTTTTGAAGGACAACTTCTGCCAGGGAGTCTATTTGGTCCTGTATATCTTTAATGGTTCCTGATAGAGTTTGTACATCATCTATAAGTTGCTGAGATAGACGACGGTAAGAGTGTATAGCTGTGCCTAAGCCAGCTGTACCTGTGCCCACAGCAGCTGTAATTCCAAGGGTGGCAAGGAGTGGTAAGGCCTGTATTGCCCTCCTATGTCTTTTAACTAAGGTGTCTAGGCTAGGAATGGGTAGAGGTTCATCTCCTGGGACAATAGTTATATCAGGGAGTAATAAGGCAAGAACACAGCCACCGGTCCAATTCGCTGGAAGCCTGGGGAAGGCTGAGTTTCCTCCACACATAAAAACTGTGCCATTGGGGGGACAAAGAGATGGGGTGGGTGAGGAATAATTTTTTACTGTTGAGCAATTTCCAAAGGAAGTAACTCCAACATCAATATCATAGGTATTATTTTGCATCGCACCTAAAAGACATAATGTAAATGTGCCTATAGGCTGTACTTTAAAAGGAAATCCGGGTTGGCATGTATTATAATTGTCTATGATAGAATTTATAGGAACCGCCATAGGCATGACTGCCCCTGTTGTCATGCTGCAGAGCCAGCAATCACCAGCAAGGGTGGGGTTGGAATTATTAAGCAAGGAGAAGGTAGTTCCCAAAATATCTAATGTATTGGTATCTAAATCTGGGAGCTGGGATTTAGGCAGCACTAAGGGATGATATGTGAGCTCAGGGATTTGTGGTTTCAAAAGTTTGATTATCTGAAGATGCTTGACAGCATCAGTGGGTCCTCCACCATCAGAGACCCCTGTAGGGGCCTTAATGGGCCAGCAGGAGGGTTTACCAACAGTGCCTTGGCATCCAGCTGACTGTAACTTGGTGTATATGCCTTCTCCTCCCCGGTCAAAGAGAACGGGAGTATAATGAATAGTGGTCCCCCTTGCTGCATGAGTTTTGGTTAGGGTGGCTTCAAAAAATTGTTCTCCCTGCTTGTTAACACAAATTGAGGCTGACACATAACAAGAGACATGCATCGCCTGGGTATGCGTACAAGTTGCAGAACAATTTTGGAGAGCTTTACTTGTACTGGGGGGAATAATCTTTGGCTTGTTAACACATACCCATTCAGGCTTATGAAATCCTCCGAGTTTATGGTCAACCTCAGCACGGAGGTAAGCCACCTTAGTCATGCAGTCAGCAGTCTGGGTCCAACTAGTGGGAGCCTGAGTCCAAAATCCTCCCCTGCATTCACAGGGGGAGCCAAAAAGGTACTTCCTGATGTTGGAAGGTGGAGGGCCAAGGCCTCCGTGTACAAACCTGTTCAACAGAAGTGCCTTAAGCAGGATCCTCACACAGATTATTGGCTGCATCTGAAAAAGAGGAAAATTTGTCCTCAGGGGGAGGGTCTCCGTCCCTGGGTGGAGGTAAGTCATGAACCTGTTTAACCAGGCGTTCTGGTAACCATCTTGGGGCTGCTTGCTCTTGGTCCAAAACACAAGCTGAGCCTCGTCCCCAGATGAGGACAGGATCTGGGCCTTTCCATTTGTTTGTAAGGGGATCGCGCCACATAACAGGGGGACGAACAGAACTGGACGAGGGATGCCAGTGTCTGTCTGCGGCCGAATGGCCTTCACTGTCTAGGGTAAGAAAATTAAGGGCAAATAATGCATGGTTAAGGCGATCCCTGGGAGTGGTAAATATAAGGGCGGAAGCCTTAAGGCGGGTTAGCCAAGTCTTTAAGGTAAGATGGGCACGTTCCACAATGCCTTGGCCCTGAGGGTTGTATGGAATTCCAGTAGTATGACAAATTTGCAAGGTGGCACAAAACTGTTTAAACTTGGCACTGGTATATGCAGGACCATTATCTGTTTTAATATGAATTGGTTTACCCATTATGGAAAAGGCTGAAACAAGATGGGAAAGGACATCTTTGGTAGCCTCTCCGGAATGTGGTGATGCGAAAATAAAGCCACTGAAGGTATCTATAGAAACGTGTATATATTTGGTTTTTCCAAATTCAGGAAAATGAGTGACATCCATTTGCCAAACCTGATTAGGTAGCAATCCTCGGGGATTAACTCCCAAGTGTTGAATGGGGAGGGAGACAGCGCAAGCAGGACATGCTTTTACTATTTCTCGTGCCTGCTGCCTGGTAATTTTACAAAGTAATCGAAGGCTCTGGGAATTTAAATGGTGAAGATTGTGTAACTCCGTGGCCTTTTGAACGGAGCCAACAAAAATTGGAAAGATGGAACGAGTTGCTGCATCAGCCTGGGCATTGCCTTGTGTTAGAGGGCCGGGAAGATCAGAGTGTGCCCTGATGTGTCCTAAGAAAAATGGGTGTTGTCTGGCCTGAATTAGCTGCTGAAGCTGGTGAAACAGAAAGGCCGCATTGGAAGAAGCCTTAATGGCAGGTGAAATTTCCAGCAGGGGCACAGAATGAGCAATGTAGGCACTGTCTGTATAAATATTAACAGGCTTATCGAAAAATGTTATAAAAACTTGTGTTATGGCAAACAATTCCACAAGCTGTGCTGACTGATAGACAGTATCAAAGATGGTAGGCTGATTATTGACAACAAAGACCGCACGGCCGTTACTGGAGCCGTCTGTAAAGACAGTAAGGGCTTGGGGAATGGGAGCCTTTTGAGTAATTTTGGGAAAAATAAATGGATGTAATTGGGCAAAATGTAAAAGGGGGTCATTGGGGAGGTGGTTATCAATTGTTCCCAAAAAGCCTGATAGGGCAATACCCCATTCATCCCCTGTCTGTAGTAAAAATTGGGTTTGGTCCTTAGTATATGGAATTAAAATATTATCAGGGTCTTTGCCAAAATGTTGTCGAGAAAGCAAACGACCTTTGATAATAATAGAAGCTACCTGAGCAGGATAAACAGTAATAACCTTGGAGGATGTGGTGGGTAAATGGACCCAAAGCAAGGGGCAGCCTTTATTTTTAAAATGTGGATTCCGCTGCCAAAATATTCCTGTGGGTGTATGAGGAGTATGTAAAATAACCAGAACCAGAGGCAGGTTATAGGAAATTTGTGTAACAAACTGTTGGGCAATGGCTTCTGTGACTTGGTTTAATGCCTGTCGTGCCTCAGGAGTAAGCTTTCGAGGGGAGGAGGGGTGGGAATCACCTCTCAAAATATCATTAAGGGGCAGAAGTACACAAGTGGGTAATTTTAAATATGGTCTTAGCCATTGAATATCCCCCAGTAATTTTTGAAAATCATTAAGGGTGTGAAGTTGGTCCACACGTAGTTGTATTTTAGGAATTTGGATCTGATTATCTTGAAGTTTAAGGCCCAAATAGGTATAAGGGTCTTGTGTTTGAACCTTATCAGGAGCTATCTGTAGTCCCAAGGTAGTGAGGGCTTTGTAAAGGTCCAAGTAACAATTATTAAGGTCATGGTTATTAGGTGCAGCAATTAACAAATCATCCATATAATGTAAAATATAAGTTTGTGGCCATCGCTCTCTTACAGGGTCTACTGCTTGAGCCACATATTTTTGGCAAAGACTAGGGCTGTTAGCCATACCTTGGGGGAGAACCTTCCATTGAAACCTCTGCATAGGGCCCTGAAAATTAATGCGAGGGAGACTAAAGGCAAAATAGGGTCTATCCTCAGGATGTAAAGGAATGGTAAAAAAGCAATCTTTTAAGTCAATAACCATTTTACAATAGTTTTTGGGAATAGCCACTGGTGTGGGAATGCCTGGCTGTAGTGCTCCCATTGGGCGCATAACTTTATTAACGGCACGTAAATCTTGTAAAAGGCGCCACTTGCCTGATTTTTTCTTGATAACAAAAATAGGAGTATTCCATGGTGAGGTTGAGGGCTCTACATGGCCGGCTGCCAGCTGTTCCTGCACTAACATGGAGGCAGCCTCCAATTTTTCTTGGGTAAGGGGCCACTGATCCACCCACACAGGAGTCTGAGTCTCCCAAATAATCTTATCTGCATGGGGTACAGGAGGGTCAGGGACCGACACTAAAAATCCGAATACCCAAGTCCATTTGTATCTGTTTTTTGTATGGGTTGCATGGGCTCAACCAGTCCTTGTCTCAGTCTCCCAAGGCCTGTACCAGGAACAAAATTCATACGAAGCATTTGATGAGTCACTATGGAATTGGGACTGGCAAGAATAACTTCCATTTGACTCAAAATATCTCTGCCCCATAGGTTAACGGGGAGGTCAGGAATGACAAAAGGAGTGACAGTTCCCTTATTACCCTCTTTATCAGTCCAGCTAAGAGCCCTAGAGCTGACCAGAGGATTTTTTGACTGTCCTATCCCTTTAAGGTCAGTCAAGGATGGGGTGAGGGGCCAGCCTGATGGCCAGTATTTTTGAGAGATAATTGTGGCATCAGCCCCAGTATCTAGGATTCCTTGGAAGTCCTTTCCTTCAATAAGTAGGGTAAGGGTGGGTCTATCGTGAGAAATGGGCTGAACCCAATACGCATCAGAGGAGCCCAGGGAGGCAGTGCCCCGAGGTAGGGTTTGGGCGGTGGAAGTGCCTCCTGAATCTAAGGGAAGGAGTATTAATTGTGCGAGTCTTGTTCCTGTTGGGATGGCTGCAACTCCATTAATAGCTGTGGCCAGTATTTTTATTTCTCCAGTGAAATCATTATCAATAATGCCAGGGAAGACCTGAACACCTTGTAAGGTAGTAGAGGCCCTTCCAAGAATAAGGGCACACGTATGAGATGGAGGGGGACCCATAATTCCAGTGGGTATTATCTGGGGCCCTTGCATGGAGTCTAATATTGTATCGGTGGTGGCACAGAGGTCCAATCCTGCGCTGCCTGGGGTGGCTCGTTGGAGGGAGGCAATCGTGGAGAAGGATTTTGAGGTAGGTTGGGAGTTTGGGAGGGAACAAACCTTATTGCCCCTAGGTTTGTCCTGGGGGAGGTCGGGGCCAGGGGCCGGCCCCGCAGGGAGTTTCCCGGGAAGCGGGAAGAAGTAGGCTGTCCAAGGGCATTTGTCTTAGATCTACACTCACTGGCCCAGTGACGACCTTTACCACATCTAGGGCAAGGGGTGGCTGGGGGCGGTTTAGCCCCGGTTTGAGGAGACACCATCCCTAGGCTTTGCTTGCCTGTCGGACACTCGCGTGCAAAATGGCCAGGCTGTTTACAAGTAAAGCAAGTACGTGAGCCAGGATTGCGAAAGGCCTTGTTAAAGGCAGCACCTATGGCCAGACCCATGGCATGGGCTGCACCCACCCCGGCACAGAGTCTAATAAAGTCAGAAAGTTCCCCTTTGTCCTTATGTGGTCGAAGAACATCCTGACATGCCGGGTTGGCGTTTTCAAAGGCAAGATGTTTTACAAAGGGGCTTTCGCTTTCGCTTGGTCCAAGCAGGCGCTCCGCGGCTAGGTTAAGCCGGGCAACAAAGTCGCTATAAGGCTCGTCAGGCCCTTGTCGGATTTTTGCCAGGGAAGTGGTAGCCGAGCCCTTTTGAGGGAGGCGTCTCCAAGCCTGTAAGCCAGCCGTCTGAATCTGCGCCAAAAGTCCAGCAGGGAAACGCGCCTGTTTAGGGTTAGTGTCAAAGGGCGCATTGCCCACTAGCTTAACATAAGTCCAGGATTTAGAGGAGGCCTTTGTTAAATTTTTTTGAGCAGTTTCCCGACAGTGCTCTTTGAAATCTGCATTCCATAACAGGAAGTCTCCGGCACTGAGGGTAGCTCGGGCTAAAAATTTCCAGTCATTAGGAGTAAGCCATTGTGCGCCGTGACTCTCTAGTAAAGCCAATGTGTAGGGCGCAGTGGGTCCATAGTGAGCACAAGCCTTTTTAAGTTTTTCAAGAAAGCGCAGGCTTAGTTTTTTGTAAGCACTCTGGGTTCCTTCCTGCCTAGGGGTGAACTCCTCATCCTCTGAGTCCTGATCTTCCTCTTGCCCTCCCCCCGCTTCATCCCCTTGATCCGTTTCCTCGGCTTCTTCCTCTAGATCTGTTTCCTCCGCTTTCTCCTCTTTGTCCTCAGCCTGGGCGGGCTTATCTGTCTGACTGCGGGTGACTGGGAAGGTGAGAACAGGCCGAGGGCGCGGCTTAGCCTTTGTATCGGATCGCCTTGGGCCAGCTCGGGTTGACTTTGTGCCTAAGGCTAATGAGCTGAGCTCAGAGTCAAGGGATCTTAATTCTTTTAAAAGTTGGATCTGTTCCCGTCTATGTTGGAGGGACTCTCGCAAGGGAGCCAGATCAGGCAGGGGAAGTGGAGAAAAAATGTCTGAGGGGGCAGTTGGCCCCTGAAGGGCCGGAGCACAAAAGGCAGGAGGGATATATGAGGGAGGGGGATGTGTAAGTCCTATAGGCTGTGGCAGGGTCCCGAGAGGTGGCGGGTCTTCTGAATGGTAGCGAACTGCTTCCTTCTCCAAGGTAGCCTCCTCCCCAGGGGTCAATGTGTCTCCAGGATTTAAAACTGGATAAAGGCGGTTGGTAACCGTTGGAGCCTTATTTATTAGGGCGGGGTTTTGAGCGGGACCAGGAAGGTTCCCAGAGTCCTGGGGAGACTGAGAAGGGTCTATGTCTATATTAACTGAAGGGCATGCCGAGGGGGGACGAGAGGTCTTTTGCATAGCCTCTTCCCCAATCCTGACAAGTTTTAAGGTACCGTTGTCAAAGGGTGAACTTTTAAGAAGTTCATTAATTAAGTTCCAGTAAGAAAAGGTGGGAATAGGCACATTTTCTGGGCCAAAGGATTCATAATAATCTTTTAAACAGTCTCCTACTCTGAGCCATCTTTTACCATCAATGGTCCCTTCAAGGGGAAACCACGGACACAATTCTCCTACGTATGAAAAGAATAATTTTAAGTCCTTTTTCTTAACACACGCCCCCCGTGTCTTGAGGGCCTCCTTGAGGCCTGACAAAAACAACTCATGTGACGAAACTGCTTGTCCCATGGTGTGCCACTCACCTCGCGTCGTCCTCGCTCTCCTCCCGGATCTGTCTCTCGGTCGTGTCTCCGAGGCGATCTCACGCTCCCGCTTGGCCAAGTCTTCCCGGAGGACGGCGTTCCCCCTCAGTCAAAGGCTCGAGCCCCACACTGGGCGCCAAATGCCCCGACCGGCAGGACACATCAACGTGGGCAGCGAACCTAGATGGGGAGGAATGAAGGGACAAGAGACACGAAGGGTGACAGCAAGACAAAAGTTCTGATCAAGCTGCAAACTTTTATTGTTCACACAGGGGTATTTATGGGCTGGGGATGGGGGGAGCTCTCTTATCGGCAGTTGCTAGAAGTCTTCACAAGGCGAGATAGCGCAGGATGTCTCAGGGAGACAGATGGCCGCAGGATGTCTCAGGGAGATGGATGGCTGCAGGGTGTCTCCCAGGCGAGATGTCTCCTAGGGGGCTGTTTCTTGTAACTGTCAGGCTATTCTTTGAAGGAGAACTCCCTTTTGGTCCCTGGCACTGTCAGGCTATTCTTTGAAGGAGAACTCCCTTTTGGTCCCTGGCACTGTCAGGCTATTCTTTGAAGGAGAACTCCCTTTTGGTCCCTGGCAAGTCTCCTATCTGTTCTCCAGTTTCCAAATTCTTCTCTCTGTAACATTCCTTCTTCACCCTAGTATTTAACCTCTGCTTTTTGCAAGTGTTCTGTGGCACCCCAGTCTCCAAACTCTGTCCTCTACAACAGTCTTTTTGCTCCCCAGTCTCCAACAACTGCTCCCTGTAAAGGTCCTTCTTAACCCCAGTCTCAAACCTCTGCTCTCTGTATCTATCCTTCTGCACCTCATTCTCCAACCTGTTCTCTCTGTAACATTCCTTCTGCACCCCAGTCTCCAAACTCTGCACTCTGTAACAGTTTTTCTATACCGCAGTCACCAAACTGTGGTCTCTGTAACGGTCCTTCTGCACCCCAATTTCCAAACTCTGCTTTCTGTAACAGTCCTTCTGCACCTCAGTCTCCAACCTCTGCTCTCTGTAACAGTCTTCTGCACCTCAGTCTGACACCTCTGCTCTCTGCACGATCCTTCTGCACCCCAGTCTCAAAACACTGCTCTCTGTAACAGTCCACCTGCACCTCAGTCTCCAACCTCTGCTCTCTGTAACAGGCCTTCTGCAAGCCAGTCTCCAAACTCTTCTCCTGTAGTAGGCCTTCTGCACACCAGTCTCTAAAATATGCTCTCTGCAATGATCCAACTGCACCAGACTCTCCAACTTCTGATCCCTGCAACAGTCTTTCTGCACCTCAGTCTCCAAATTCTGCTCTCTGTAAGATGCTTCTGCACCCCTGTATCCAACCTCTGCTCTCTGTAACAGTCCTTCTGCACCTCAGTCTCTTACCTCTGCTCTCTCTAACAGTCCTTCTGGACCTCAGTCTCCCAACTCTGCTCTCTGTAAGATCCTTTTGCAACCATTTCTTTAAACTCTGCACTCTGTAAGAGTACTTCTGCACAACAGTCTCCAACCTCTTCTCTCTGCAACGATTCTTCTCCACCCCAGTCTCCAACATCTGCTCTCTGAAACAGTCCTGCCGCACAACAGTCTCTAAAGTCTTCTCTCTGGAACAGTCCTTCTTCACCCCAGTCTTCAAACTCTGCTCTCTGCAACGATCCTTCTGGACCCCAGTCTCCATTGTCTGCTCTCTGCAACAGTTCTTCTGCACCATAGTCTCCAACCTCTGCTCTCTGTAAGATCTATCTGCACTCCAGTTTTCAAACTATGCTCTCTTAAACATTCCTTCTCCACCCCAGTCTCCAACCTCTGTCCTCTGCAACAGTCCTTCGGCTCCCCAGTCTCGAACATCTGCTCTCCGTAACAGTCCTTCTGTACCGCAGTCTCCAACCTCGGCTCTTCGTAACTGTTCTTCTACACCCCAGTCTCCAACCTCTGCTTTCTGTATCAGTCTGTCTAAACACCAGTCTCCAACATCTTTTTTCTGTATCTATCATTCTGCACCTCAGTCTCCAACCTGTGCTCTATGTAAGAGTCATTCTGAACCCCAGTCTCCAACATCTGTTCTGGATAACAGTCCTATACCACAGTCTCCAACATCTGCTCTCTGTAAAAGTCCTTTTGCACCCCAATTTCAAAACTCTGCTGCCTGTTACAGTCCTTCTGCACCTGAGTCTCCAAACTCTGCTCTCTGTAACAGTCCTTCTACACACCAGTCTCAAAACTCTGCTTTCTGTATCAGACTTTCTGAACCCCAGTCTCCAATCTCTGTTCTCTGTATCTATCCTTCTGCACCTCAGTCTCCAACCTCTTCTCTATGAAACAGTCCTTCTATACTTCAGTCTTCAAACTCTTCTCTCTGTAAAGATCGTTCTACAGCACATACTCCAAACTCTGCTTTCTGTATCAATCCTTCTGCACCCTAGTCTCCAAAATCTGCTCTCTCTAAAAGTCTTTCTGCAACTCAGTATCCAACCTCTGCTCTCTGTAACAGTCCTTCTGCACTCCAGTCTCCAAACTCTGCTCTCTGCAACAGTCTTTCTGCACCCCAGTCTCCAACGTCTTCTCTCTGCAATAGTCCTTCTGCACCCCAGTCTCCAACCTCTGCTCTCTGCAAAAGTTCTTCTCCACCCCAGTCTCCAACCTCTGCTCTCTGCAACAGTCCTTCTGCACCGAAGCCTGAAAACTCTGCTCTCTACAACAATCATTCTGCAACACAGTCTCCAAACTCTGCTCTCTGTAAGAGTCCTTCTGCACCTCAGTCTCCAAACTCTGCTCTCTATAATATCCTTCTGCACCCCAGTCTATAAACTGTGCTATCTGTAACAGTCTTTCTGCATCCCAGTCTTTAACATCTGCTCTCTGTAACGGGCCTTCAGCACCCCAGTCTCCAATCTCTGCTCACTGCAGCACTTCCTCTACACCCTAGTCTCCAAACTGTGCTCTCTGTAACTGTCTTTCTGATCCCAGTCTCTAACCTTTGCTCTCTGTAACGATCCTTCTGCACCTCAGTCTCCAACCTCTCCTCTCTGCAACGATCCATCTGCACCACAGATTCTAACCTCTGCTCTCTGGAACAGTGCTTCTAAACCTCAGTCTCCAACCTCTTCTCTCTGTACGAATCCTCTGCACCTCAGTCTCCAACCTCTGCTCTCTGTAACAGTCTTTCTGCACCTCAGTATCCAACCTCTGTTCTTGTAACAAGGTTACTGCACCCCAGTCTTTAACCTCTGCTCTCTGTAAAAGTTCTTCTGCACCCCAATCTCGAATCTCTGCTCTCTGTAAGAGTCTTTCTGCACCCCAGTATCCAAACTCTTCTCTTTGCAATGATCCTTATGCACCTCAATATCCAACCTCTGCTCTCTGCAACAGTCCTTCTGTACCCCAGTCTCCACACTCTTCTCTCTATAAGATCCTTTTGCATCCTTTTCTCCAACCTCTCTTCTCTCTATCAGAACCTCTGTACCCCAGTATCCAACCTCTGCTCTCTGTAAAAGTCCTTCTGCACCTCACTCTCCAAACTTTGATCTTATTAATGGTCCTTCTGTACCCCAGTATCCAACCTCTGCTCTCTCTAACAATCTTCTGCACCTTAGTCTCAAACGTCTGCTCTCTATAAGAGTTCTTCTGCACCCTAGTCTCTAACATCTGCTCTCTACAATGGTCCTTCTGGACCAAAGCCTTCAAACTCTGCTCTCTCTAACAGTCCTTCTGTACCACAGTCTCCAAACTCTGCTCTCTGTAACAGTCCCTTCTGCACCTCAGATTCCAACCTCTGCTCTCTGTAACAGTCCTTCTAAGCCTCAGTCTGAACCTCTTCACTCTGCAACGATTTTTCTGCACCTCAGTCTCCAAACTCTGCTCCGTGTAACTGTCCTGCTGCACCCCAGTCTCTAACCTCTGCTCTCTGCAGCGATCCTTCTGCACCTCATTCTCCAACCTCTGCTCTCTGCAATGATCCTTCTGCACCCCAGTCTCTTTCCTCGTCTCTCTGTAATAATCCTTTTGCACCCCTGTCTCCAACATCTCCTCTCTCTAAAAGTCTTTCTGCACCTCAGTCTCAAATCTCTGCTCTCAGAGATGATCTTTCTGCACCTCAGTCTCCAACCTCTGCTCTCTTTAATAGTCTTTCTGCACCCCAGTCTCCAAACTCTGCTCTCTGTAACAGTCCTACTGCACCTCAGACTCAAAACTCTTCTCTGTGTAACAGTCCTTCTAAGCCTCAGTCTGAATCCTCTGCTCTTTGCAAGGATCATTGTGCACCCCAGTCGCCAATCTGTGCTATCAGTAACGATCCTTCTGCATCCCAGGCTCCAAAATCTGCTCTCTGTAACAGTTATTCTGTACCGCAGTCTCCAACCTCTGCTCTCTGCAACAGTCCTTAGCACTCATGGCTCCAAACTCTGCTCTCTGTAACAGTTCTTCTGTACCGCAGGCTCCAACCTCTGCTATGTGTAAGGGTCCTTCTGCACCCCAGTCTCCAAACTCTACTTTCCATATCAGTTATTCTGCACCCCAGTCTCCAAACTCTGCTCTCTGTAACAGTCCTTCTGCACCTCACTCTCCAACATTTGCTCTCTGAAACAGTCCTTCTGCACCCCAGACTGCAAACTCTGCTCTCTGTAACAGGCCTTCTGCACCCCGCTCTCCAATCTCTGCTCTCTGTAACAGGCCTTTTGCACCCTAGTCTCCAACCTCTTCTCTCTGATGCGATGCTTTTTAACCTCAGTCTCCAACCTCGGCTCTCTGCAACAGTTTTTCTGCACCCCAGTCTCCAAACTCTTCTCTATGTAACAGTCCTTCTGCACCCCAGTCACCAACCTCTGCTCTCTGCAACAGTTCTTCTGAACCCCAGTTACCAAAATATGCTCTTGTAACGATCCTTCTGCACCTTAGTTTCCAAACTCTGCTCTCAACAACGATCCTTCTGCACCCCAGTCTCCAACCTCTGCTCTCTGCATCAGTCCTTCTGCACCCAAGTCTCGTAACTCTGCTCTCTGCAACATTTCTTCTGAACCACAGTCTCCAACTTGTGCTCTCTGTTATAGTCCTTCTGCACCCTAGTCTCCAACATCTGCTCTCTGCAATGATCCTTCTTCTACCCAGTCTCCAAACTCTGCTCTCTGTAAAGGAACTTTTGTATCTCAGTATCCAACCTATTCTCTTTGTAACGGTTCATCTGCTCCCCAATTGCCAAACTCTGCTTTCTGTAGCAGTCCCTTCTGCACCCCAGTCTCCAAACTCTTCTCTCTGCAACGGTCCTTCTGCACCTCAGTCTCCATCCTTTGCTCTCTGTAATGGTCCTTCCGCACCCCAGTCTCCAATCTATGCTCTCTGTAACAATCCTTCTGCACCTCTGTCTCCAACGTCTGCTCTCTTAAAAGTCCTTCTGTACCGCAGTCTCCAAACCCTTCTTTCTATACCCCTACTTCTGCACCCCAATTGCCAACCTCTGCTTTCTGAAACCGTCTTTCTGCACCTGAGACTCCAAACTCTGCTCTCTGTAACAGTCCTTTTAAGCCTCAATCTGAAACCTCTGCTCTCTGCAACAATCCTTCTAAACCCCATTCTCCAAACTGAGATATCTGTAACAATCCTTCTGCACCCCAGTCTCAAACATCTGCTCTCTGTAACAGGTCTTCTGCAACTCAGTCTCCAAAGTCTGCTCTCTGTAACAGTCATTCTGCACCTAAGTCTCCAACCTCATCTCTCTGCAACGGCCCTTCTGCATCCTAGTATCCAACATCTGTTCTCTGCAGCAGTCCTTCTGCAACCCAGGTTAAAACTCTGCTCTCCGCAACAGTCCTTCTGCACCCCAGTCACCAACCTCTGTTCTGTGCAAAAGTCCTTCTACACACCAGTCTCAAACATCTGCTCTCTGCAATGATCCTTCTGCATCCCAATCTCCAACGTCTGCTCTCTGCAACAGTCCTTCTACACAACAGTCTCCAACTTCTGCTCTCTGCTATAGTCCTTCTGCACCCCAGTCTCCAACCTCTGCTCTCTTCAACATTTCTTCTGCACCCCAGTCTCCAACCTGTGCTCTCTGTAACTATCCTACTGCACCCCGGTCTCCAAACTCTGCTCTCTGTAGCGATCCTTCTGCACCTCATTCTCCAACCTCTGCTCTCTGCCACAATCCTTCTGCACCCCAGTATCCAACGTCTGTACTCTGCAACAGTCTTTCTGACCCCAGTATCTAGCCTCTGCTCTCTGTAACATTCTTCTGCACCCCAGTTTTCAAACTCTGCTCTAGGTGACATTCCTTCTGCACCCCACTCTTCACCCTCTGCTCTTTGTAACAGTACTTCTGTACCGCAGTCTTCATTCTCTGCTCACTGCAACATTTCTTCTGCACCCCAGTCTTAACACTGTGCTCTCTGTAACTGTCTTTCTGACCCTAGTTTTTTTACCTCTACTCTCTGTAATGATCCTTCTGCACCTCAGTTTCCAACCTCTGCTCTCTGCAACGATCCTTCTGCACCACAGTTTCCAACCTCTGGACTCTGTAACAGTCCTTCTACACCTAGTCTCCAAACTCTTCTCTCTGTACCAATCCTGCTGCACCTCAGTCTCCAACTTCTGCTCACTGTAACAGTCCTTCTGAACCTCAGTCTCCAACCTCTGCTCTCTGTAACAGGCTTACTGCACCTCAGTCTCCAACCTCTGCTCTCTGTAACAGTTCTTCTGCACCTCAGTCTTAAAACTCGGCTCTCTGCAAAAATCTTTCTGCACCTGAGTTTCCAAACTTTGCTCTCTGCAACAGTCCTTCTGCACCCCAGTCTCCAAATTCTGCTCTCTGCTAAAGTACTTCTAAACCCCAGTCTCCAACATATGCTCTCTGTATCAGTCATTTTACACCCCAGTAACCAAAATTTTCTCTGTGTAACAATTCTTCTGCAACTTAGTTTCCAACCTCTGCTCTCTGCAACGATCCTTCTGCACCCCAGTCTCCAGCCTCTGATCTCTGTATCAGTCCTTCTGCACCACAGTCTCCAAATTCTGCTCTCTGCAAAAGTCCTTATGCACCCAAGTCGCCAAACTCTCCTGTCTGCAACATTTCTTCTGCACCCCAGTCTCCAACCTGTGCTCTCTGTAACAGTCCTTCTGCACCCCAGTCTCCAACATCTGCTCTCTGCAACGATCCTTCTACACCTCAGTCCCAAACTCTGCTCTTTGTAAAAGTCCTTATGCACCTCAGTCTCCATCATATGCTCTCTGTAAGAGTCCTTCTGCACCCCAGTCTCCAAACTCTGCTATCTGTAACAGTCTTTCTGCACCTCATTCTCCAACCTCTTCTCCCCAGTCTCTGAGATCTGATCTCTGTAACAGTCCTTCTGTACGGCAGTGTCCAACCAGTGCTCTCAGTTTCGGTTCTTCTACACCCCAGTCTCCAAACTCTGCTTTCTGTATCAGCCTGTCTGAATCACAGTATCCAGCCTCTGTTCTCTGTATCGATCCTTCTGCACCTCAGTCTCCAACTTTTGCTTTCTGTAAGAGTCCTTCTGCATCCCAGTCACCAGCTTCTGCTCTCGATAACAGTCCTTAACCGCAGTCTCCAAAGTCTGCTCTCTTTAACGGTACTTCTGCAACCCAATTTCCAAACTCTGCTACCTGTAACAGTCTTTCTGCACCTCAGTCTCCAAACTATGATCTATGCAACAGTCATTCTACACCCCACTCTCCAACATCTGGTCTCTGCAACAGTCCTTATGCATTACAGTCTGAAAACTCTGCTATCTGCAACGAATCTCCTGCACCCCAGTCTCCAACCTCAGGTGTCTGTTACAATCCTTCTGCACCTCAGTCTCAAACCTCTGCTCTCTGTAAGATACATCTCAACTCCAGTCTCTTACCTCTACTCTCTGTAACAGTTCTTCTATACCTCAGTTCCCAACCTCTTCTCTCTGCAACAATTCTTCTGCATCCCAGTCTCCAACATCTGCTCTCTGTAAAAGTCTTTCTGCACATCAGTCTCCAAACTCTGCTCTCTGCAACAGTTCTTCTGCACCCCAGTCTCCAAAATCTGCTCTCTGTAACAGTCTTTCTGCACCTGATTATTTCACCTCTGCTCTCTATAAGATCCTTCTCCAACCCAGTCTTTCTGCTCCCCAGTCTCCAGTATCTGCTCACTGTAACAATCCTTCTGTACCGCAGTCACCAAACTCTGCTCTCTGTAACAGTCCTCCTGCACCCCAGTCTCCAACCTCTGCTTTCTGTATCAGTCCTTCTAAACCCCAGTCTCCAACCTCTGCTCTCTGTGTCTATCCGTCTGCACCTAAGTCTCCAATCTGTGATTTCTGTAACAGTCCTACTGCACCCAAGTCTCCCACCTCTGCTCTCTGTAACAGTCTTTCTATACCGTAGTCTCCATGCTCTGCTCTCTGTAATGGTCCATCTGCACCCCAATTTCCAACCTCTGCTTTCTGTAACAGTCCTTCTGCACCTCAGTCACCAAACTCTGCTCTCGGTATCAGTCTTTCTACACCTCAATCTCCAATTTCGGCACTCTGTAACAGTACTTCTGCACCTCAGTCTGAAATCTCTGCTCTCCATGATCCTTCTGCACCCCAGTTTTCAACCACTGCTCTCTGTAACAGTCCACCTGCACCTTAGTCTCCAACCTCTGCTCTCTGTAAGATTCTTCAGCAACCCAGTTAACACTCTGCTCTCTGTAACTGTCCTTCTGCAACCCAGTCTCCAACCTCTCTTCTCTGTAACAGGCCTTCTGTACGCCAGTCTACAAATCTGCTCTCTGTAGCAGGCCTTTTGCACCCCAGTCTTCAAACTCTGCTCTCTGCAACGATCGTTCTGCACCCCAGTATTTAAATTCTGCTCTCTCCAATGATCCTACTGCACCCCAGTCTCCAACCTCTGATCTCCAGAACAGTCCTTCTGCACCTCAGTCTATAAATTCTGCTCTCTGTAAGATCCTTCTGCACCGCTGTCACCAACCTCTGATCTCTGCAACAGTCCTTCGGCACCCTAGTTACCAACATGTGCTCTCTTTTACAGTCTTTTGCACCCCCGTCTCCAACCTCTGCTCTCTGTAACAGTTCTCCTATACTGCAGAATCCAAACTCTGCTCTCTGTAACGGTCTTTCTGTACCCCAGACTCCAATATCTGCTTTCTGTATTAGTCCTTCTGCACCCCAGTCTCAAAACTCTGCTTTCTATAACAGTCCTTCTGCACCTCAGTTTAAAACCTCTGCTCTCTGCAAAAGTCCTTCTACATCGCAGTCTAAAACCTCTACTCTCTGCAACAGTCCTTCTGCACCTCAGTCTCCAACCTCTGCTCTCAGCAAGGGTCCTTCTGCACCTCAGTCTTTAACCTCTACTCTGTAACAGTGCTTCTTCACTTCAGTCTCCAATCTCTGCTCTCTGTAAGATCCTTCTGTAGCCCAGTCTCCAAACTCTTCTCTCCGTAACATTCCTTAATCACCCCAGCCTCCAAACTCTGCTCTCTGTAACAGGCCTTCTGCACCCAAGTCTCCAACCTCTGCTCTCTTTATCAGTCCATCTGCACGCCAGTCACCATCATCTGCTCTCTGCAATGATCCTTCTGCACCCCAGTCTCCAAACTCTGTTCGCTGAAACAGTACTTGTACAATCAAGTCTACAACATCTGCTCTCTGCAAAATTTCTTCTGTACCTCAGTCTGAAAACTCTGCTCTCTGCAATAATCCTTCTGCACCCCAGTTTCCAAACTCTGCTCTCTGTAACTCTCCTACAGAATCTCAATCACCAACGTCTGCTTTAAGCAACAGTCCTTCTGCACCTCAGTCTCCAACCTCTGCTCTCTGCATCATTCCTTCTACACCCCAGTATCAAACCTTTGCTCTCTGTAAAAGTCCGTCTGCACCCCAGTCTCCAACCTCTGCTTTCTGTAACGATCCTTCTGCACCCCAGTCTCGAACCTTCGCTCTCTGTAACAGTCCTTCTGCATCTCAGTCTCCAAAGTCTTTTCTCTGTAAGATACTTCTGAAACCCAGTCTCCAATGTCTCCTCTCTGTAACAGTCCTTCTGCACCCCAGTCTTTAGCCTCTGCTCTCTGCAAAAGTCCTTCTGCACCTCAGTCTCCAAACTGTGCTTTCTACAACAGTCTTTCTGCGAACAAATCTCCAACTTCTGCTTTTGCAACATTTTTTCTGCACCCCAGTGCCAACCTGTGCTCTCTGTAAAAGTTCTTCTGCACCCCATCTCGAACCTCTGCTCTCTGCAACGATCCTTCTGTACATCAGTCTCGAACCTCTGCTTTCTGCAACGATCCTTCTGAACCCCAGTGTGAAAACTCTGCTAGCTGCAACAGTTTTAGTTAACCCCAGTCTGCAACAGTTCTACTGTACCTCAGTCTGAAAACACTCCTCTCTGAAATAATCCATCTGCACCCCAGTCCCCAAACTTTGCTCTCTGTAACAGTCCTTCTGTACCTCAGTCTCCAATCACTGCTCTCTGCAACAGTCCTCCAACACCCCAGTCTCCATACTCTGATGGCCCCAACGATCTTTCTGCACCCCAGTCTCCAAACTCTGTTCTCTACATAAGTTCTGATGCACCCCAGACTCCAAACTCTGCTCTCTATAACAGTCCTTCTGTACCACAGTCTCCAACCTCTGTTCTCTGTAAGGGTCCTTATGCACTTCAGTATCCACCCTCTCCTTTCTGTATCAGTCGTTTTGAACCACAGTCTCCAAACTCTGCTCTCTGTAAGAGTCCTTCAGTCTATCTGCACCCCAGTCTCTAACATCTGCTCTCTGCAACGATCCTTCTGCACCCCAGTCTCCAACCTCTGCTCGCTGCAACAGTCCATGTACAACCCAGTCTACAACATCTGCTCTCTGCAACAGTTCTTCTGTACCTCAGTCTGAAAACTCTGCTGTCTGCAACAATTTTTTTGCACCCGAGTCTCCAACCTCTGCTCTCTGAAACAGTCCTTCTGCCCCTATCTCCGAAATCTGATTTCAGAAGCAGTCTTTCTGCACCCCAGTCTACATTATCTGCTCTCTGCAACATTTCTTCTGCTCCCCAGTATCAAAACAGTGCTTTCTGTAAAAGTCCGTCTGCACCCCAGTCTCCAACCTCTGCTCTTTGTAATGATCCGTCTGTACCTCAGTCTCGAACCTCCGCTCTCTGTAAAAGTCCTTCTGCACCTCAGTCTCCAAACGCTTTTCTCTGTAAGATCCTTCTGAAACCCAATCTCTAACGTCTGCTCTCCTTAATAGTCCTTCTGCACCCCAGTCTTTAAACTCTGCTCTCTGTAACGGTCCTTCTGCACCCCAGTCTCGAACCTCTTCTCTCCGCAAGGATCCTTCTGCACCTCAGTCTCTAACCTCTGCTCTCTGCAAAGATTTTTTGGCACCCCAGTCTCAAAACTCTGCTCAATGCAACAGTCCTTGTGAACCCCAGTCTCCAACATCTGCTCTCTGCAACAGTTCTTCTGTACCTCAGTCTGAAATCTCTTCTCTCTGCAATAGTCCATCTTCACCCCAGTCTCCAACCTCCACTCTTTGTTACAGCTCTTCTGTACCTCAGTCTCCAATCTCTGCTCTATGCAACAGTCCTTCTGCACCCAAGTCTCCAACATCTGCTCTGTGAAACAGTCCTTAGAAACCCCAGTCTCAAACCTCTGCTCTCTGCAACAGTCCTTCTACACCCAAGTCTCCATACTCTGCTCGCCCAAACTATTCTACTGCACCCCGATCTCCAACGTCTGCTCTCTGCAACAGTCCTTTTACACCCCAGTCTTCACACTCTGCTCTCTGCAACAGTCCTTCTATACCCCAGTCTCCATACTCTGCTCGACACAACGATCATTCTGGACCCCAATCTCCAACCTCTGTTGTCTACATCAGTTCTTCTGCACACCAGTCTCCAACCTTTGCTCTCTGTACCAGTCCTTATGTACCGCATTCTCCAAACTCTGTTCTTTTTAAGGGTCCTTATGCACCCCAGTATCCAACCTCTGCTTTCTGTATCAGTCGTTTTGCACCACAGTCTCCAAACTATGCCCTCTGTAAGAGTTTTTCTGCAACTCAGTCTGCAACCTCTGCTCTCTGTAACAGTCTTTCTGCACCCCAGTCTCCATCCTCTGCTCTCTGCAACAGTCTTTCTGTACCACAGTCTCTAACATCTGCTATATGCAACAGTCATTCTCCACCAAAATCTCCAAACTCTGCTCTCTGTAATGGTACTTCTGCACCCGAATCTCCAACCTCTGCTTTCTGTATCAGTCCTTCTCCAACCCAGTCTCCAAACTCTGCTCTGTGTAACTGTCCTTCTTCACCTTAGTTTCCAACGTCTGCTCTCTGCTACAGTCCTTCTGGAACCAAGTCTCCGTCACCTACTCTCTGCAACATTCCTTCTACACCCCAGTCTCCAACCTCTGCTCTCTGTAACAGTCCTTCTGTACTGGAGACTCCAAACTCTGCTCTCTATAATAGTCCTCCTGTACCCCAGTCTTAAAACTCTGCTTTCTATATCATTCCTTCTGCACCTCTGTCTCAATCCTCTTCTCTTTATAACTGTCCTTCTGCACCTCAGTCTCCAACCTCTGCTCTCTGCAAGAGTTCCTTCTGCACCCAAATCTCCAACTTCTGATCTATTCATAAGTACTTCTGCACCCCAGTATCCAACCTCTGCTCTCTGTACCAATCCTTCTGCACCCCAGTCTCCAAATTCTACTCTCTGCAGAAGTCCTTCTTCATCACAATCACCAACCTCTGCTCGCTGTAATATGCTTCTGTACCCCAGTCTCCAAACTCTACTCTCTGTTACAATCCTTCTGCACCTCAATTTCCAACCTCTGCTCTAGGCAATGGTCCTTCTGCAACCAGTCTTAAACCTCTGTTTTGCAACAGTATCAGCTCCCAAGTATCAAATCTCTGCTCTTTGTAAAAGTACTTTTTTACCCCAGTCTCCAATCTCTGCTCTTAGTAACGGTCCTTCTGCACCCAAGTCTCCACCCTCTGATTTGTATATCAGTCCTTCACCACAGTCTCCAACTTCTGCTCTCTGTAACAGTACTTCTGCACCTCAGTCTCTATCCTCTCTTCTGCAACAGTCCTTCTGCAAACAAGTCTCCAGCCTCTGCTCTCTGCAACAATCCTCTGCACTCCAGTCTCCAGCCTCTGCTCTCTGTAGGATTTTTCTGCACCCTCGTCTCCAACCTCTGCTATCTTTAAAGGTCTTTTGTCACCTCAGTCGCCAACCTCTGTTCCCTGCAAAAGTCCTTCTGCAATCCAGTCTTCAAACTCTTCTCTCTGTAACAGTTCTTCTGCACCACAGTCTCCAACCTCTGCTCTCTATAATGGTCCTTAGGCACCCCAGTGTCAAATCTCTGCTTTCTGTATCAGTCCTTCTACACCTCAGTCTCCAACCGCTGCTGTATTTAACAGTCCTTCTGCACCTCAGTCTTCAACCTATGCTATCTGCAATTGTCCTTCTGCATCTCAGTCTTCAAACTCAGCACTCTGTAACAGTCCTTCTGCATCTCAGTCTCCAAACTCTACTCTCTGTAAGAATCTTTTGCAAACCAATCTCCAATCTCTGCTCTCTGTAACAGTCTTTCTGCATCCCTTCTCCAAACTTTGCTCACTTTAACAGGCTTTCTGAACATAGTCTCCAAAATCTACTCTCTGGAACAGTCCATCTGCACAGAAGTCTCCAACATCTGCTCTCTGCAACAGTCATTATGCACCCCAGTCTCCAACATCTGTTCTCTACATTAGTCCTTCTGCACATCAGTCTGAATACTCTGCTCTCTGCCACGAAACTTCTGCACCCCAGTCTCCAACCTCTGTTCTCTGCAACAGTCCTTCTGCACCCCAGTCTCCAAACTCTGCTCTCTGTAACAGTCCTTCAGCACCCCAGTCTCCAAAAACTGCTTACTGTATCAGTCTTTCTGCACCACAGTCTCCAAACTCTGCTCTCTGTAACAGTCCTTCTGCAACTAAGTCTCCAAACTCTGCTCTATGCAACAGTCCTTCTGCACCCCAGTCTCCAACCTCTGCTCTCTGCAGTAATCCTTCTGCACCCCAGTCCCCAACCTCTGCTCTCTGCCACAGTCCTTCTGCATTCCAGATTCCAAACTCTTCACACTGTAAGATCCTTCTGCAAACCAGTTTCCAACCTCTTCTCTCTTCAAAGTTCTTTCTGCACCCCAGTCTCCAACCTCTGTTCTCTGCATCAGTCCCTCTGCGCCACACTCTCCAACATCTAATCTCTGCAAGAGTTCTTCTTCACACCAGTCTCCAACCTCTGTTCTCTGTAACAGTCCTTCTGTACTGCAGTCTCCAACCACTGCTCTCTGTAAGGGTCCTTCTGCACCCGAGTTTCCAAACTCTATTTTGTGTAACTGTCCTTCTGCACCTTAGTCTTTAACCTCTGCTCTCTGCTACAGTCCTTCTGCACCCCAATTTCCTTCCTCTACTCTCTGCAACAGTCCTTCTAAATGCCAGTCTAAAACCTCTGCTCTCTGCAATAATTCTTCTGCACCCCAGTCTCCATCCTCTGCTCACTGTATCAATCCTTCTGCACCCCAGGTTTCAAACTCTGCTCTCTTTAATGATCCTTCTGCACAACAGTCTCGAACCTCTGCTCTCAAAAACGATCCGTCTGCACCTCAGTCTCCATCCTCTGCTCTCTGCAAAGATTTTTTTGCACCCAAGTCTCAAAACTCTGCTAGCAGCCACAGTCCTTGTGAACCCCAGTCTCCAACATCTGCTCTCTGCAACAGTTCTTCCGTACCTCAGTCTGAAACTCTGCTATCTGCAACAATCCTTCTGCACCCCAGTCTTCAAACTCTACTCTCTGTAACAGTCCTTCTGTACATCAGTCTCCAACCTCTGGTTTCTGTAAGACCCTTTTAAAATTAGTCCACAAACTCTGCTCTCTGAAACACATTCTGCACCCCAGTCTCCAATCCCTGCTCTCTGTAACAGGCGTTTTGCACCCCAGTCTCCAAACACTGCTCTCTGTAAGAGGAATTCTTCACTCCAGTATTCAACAGCTACTCTCTGCAACGATGCTTGTGCACCCCAGTCTCCAACCTCTGCTCTCTGAAAAAGTTTTTCTTCACCACAGTCTCCAAACTCTGCTCTCTGAAAGAAACTTTTACAACCCAGTCTCCAACGTCTGCTCTCTGCCACAGTCCTTCTGCATCCCAGACTCCAACCTCTTCTCACTGTAAGATCCTTCTGCACTCCAGTCTCCAACCTCTGCTCTCTTCAAAGTTCTTTCTGCACCCCAGTCTCCAACCTCTGTTCTTTATAACAGTCCTTATGTACTGCAGTCTCCAACCACTGCTCTCTGTAAGGGTCCTTCTGCACCCGAGTCTCCTAACACTGTTCTTTGTAACTGTCCTTCTGCACCTTAGTCTCCAACCTCTGCTCTCTGCTACAGTCCTTCTACATGCCTGTCTAAAACCTCTGTTCTCTGCAATATTCCTTCTGCACCCCAGTCTCCAAACTCTGCTCTCTGTATCAACCCTTCTGCACCTCAGTCTCCAAGCTCTGCTCTCTGTAACGATCCTTCTGCACATCAGTCTCCAAACTCTACTCTTTGTAACAGTGCTTGTGCACCTCAGTTTCCAACCTCTTCTCTCTGTAGAATCTTTCTGCAACCCAGTCTCCAAACTCTGCTCTCTGTAATAGTCCTCGTGCACCCCAGTCTTCAAACTCTGCTCTCTGTACCAGGCTTTCTTCACCCCAGTTTCCTACATCTGCTCTCTGTATCTGTCCTTCTGCACCCCAGTCTTCAACCTCTGCTCTCTGCAACAATCCTTCTGCATCCTGTCTTCAACCTCTGCTCGCTGCAACAGTCCTTGTGCACCCAGTCTCCAACATCTTCTCTCTGCAACAGTTCTTCTGTACCTGATTCTGAAACTCTGCTCTCTGCAACAATCCTTCTGCACCCCAGTCTTCAAACTCTACTCTCTCTAACAGTCCTTCTGCACATCAGTCTCCAACATCTGCTTTCTGTAAGACCCTTTTAAACTTAGTCCACACACTCTGCGCATTGAAACACATTCTGCACCCCAGTCTCCAATCTCTGCTCTCTGTAACAGGCCTTCTGCACCCCAGTCTCCAACCAGTGCTCTCTGTAAGATAAATTCTTTACCCCAGTCTCCAACAGATACTCTCTGCAACGATGCTTGTGCATCCCAGACTCCAACATCTGCTCTCTGCAACAGTCCTTCTGCACCCCAGTCTCCAAACTCTGTTCTCTGCAACAGTTGTTCTTCATCCCAGTGTCATACCTCTGCCCTCTATACCAGTTCTTCTGTACCAAAGTCTCCAACCTCTGCTCTCTTTATCCATCCTTCTGCACCTCAGTATCCAATATCTGCTTTCTCTATAAGTTCTTCTGCACCCCAGTCTCCAATATCTGCTCTCTTTAACAATCTTTCTGCACTGCAGTCTCCAACCTCTGCTTTATGTAAAAGTCCTCCTGCACCACAATCTCCAAAATCTGCTCTCTGCAACATTCCTTCTGCACCCCAGTCTCCTACCTGTGCTCTCTTTAAAAGTCCTTCTGCACCCCAATCTCAAACCTATGCTCTCTGCAATGATCTTTCTACACTTCAGTCTCCAACTTCTACTCTCTGCAACGATTCTTCTGCATCCCAGTCTCAAATATCTGAACTCTGTAACAGTCCTTCTACACCTCAGTCTTCAACCTCTGCTCTCTGCAACAGTCTTTTTGCACCCCAATCTTTAACATGTGCTCTCTTCAACAGTCATTCTATACCCCAGTATCCAACCGCTGCTCTGCTCTCTTAAACAGTCCGTCTGCACCCCACTCTCCAACATCTACTCTCTGTAACAGTCCTTCTGCACCTCATTCTCCAAACCTCTCTGAAAGAAACTTCTACAACCCAGTCTCCAAACTCTGCTCTCTGTAACAGTCCTTCTGCACCCCATTCATCAACATCTGTTCTCAGTAACGGTCCTTATGCACCCAGTCTCCAAACTGTGCTCTCTGCAAAAGTCCTTCTGTACCCCAGTCCCCAACGTAAGCTCTCTGAAAGATCCTTCTGCACCCAAGTCTCCAAACTCTACTCTCTGTAACAGTCCTTATGCACCCCAGTCTCCAAACTATACTCTCTGTAACAATCCTTCTGCACATTAGTCTTTAGCCTCTGCTCTAAACAATGGTCCTTTTGCACCTCAGTCTCTAACTTCTGTTCTCTGCAACAGTCATTCTGCACCACAGACTGCAACATCTGCTCTCTGTAACAGTCCTTTTGTACTGCAGTATCCAACCTCTGCTCTTTGTAACGGTCCTTCTGTACCCCAGTTTCTCACCTCTGCTTTCGGTATCAGTCCTTCTGCACCCCAGTCTCAAACCTCTTCTCTCTGTAACATTCCTTCTGCACCTCAGTCTTCATCTCTGCTCTCTGTATCAGTCCTTCTGCACACCTGTTTAAAAACTCTTCTCTCTGAAACAGTCCTTCTGAACCTCAGTCTCCAACAACTGCTTTCATCAACAGTTCTTCTACACACCAGTCTCAAAACTCTGCTCGCTGGGACAGTACTCTTATACCCCCATATTCATAATCTTCTCACTGCAACGATCCTTCTGCACCTTATTCTTCAACGTCTGCTCTGCAACAGTCTCTCTGCAAAGCAGTCTTCAAACTCTGCTCTCTATAAGATCCTTCTGTACCCCAGTTTCCAAACTCTGCTCTCTGGAACGATCCTTCTGCACGCCAGTCTCCAACGTCTCCTCTTCTCAACAGTCCTTCTGCACCCCAGTCTCCAATCACTGCTCTCTGTAATATTCATCCTGCCCCACAGTCATCAACCACTGCTCTCTGTGAAATCCTTCTGAAATTCAGCCTCAAAACTCTGCTCTCTATAACAGTCCTTGTGACACCCAGTCTCCAACCTCTGCTCTCTGTTGCAGGCCTTATGAAACCCAGGCTCCAAACTCTGCTCTCTTAAACAGTCCTTCTGCACCCCAGTCTGCAACCTCTGCTTTCTGTATCATAATTTTTCACCCGAGTCTCCAAAGTCAGCTCTGTGTAACAGTCCTTCTGCATCTCAGTCTCCAACCTCTGCTCTCTGCAACAGTCCTTCTGCACCCCAGTCTCCAACCTCTGCTTTCTGTGACATTTCTTCTGCACACCATTCTCCAACCTGTGCTCTCTGTAACTGTCCTTCTGCACTGCAGTCTCCAACCTATTCTCTCTGTAACGATCCTTCTGCAGCCCAGTCTCCACCTCTGCTGTCTTCAATGATTTTTCTGCAACTCAGTATCCAACTTCTGTTCTCTTCAATGATCCTTCTGCCCCTTAGTCTCAAACCTCTACTCTCTGTAACTATTTTTCTGCACCTCCGTCTCCAACCTCTGCTCTCTTCAACCGTCCTTCTGCACCCCTTTCTCCAAACTCTGCTCTCTGCAACCGTCCTTCTGCACCCCTTTCTCCAACCTCTGCTCTCTGCAATGATCCTTATGTGCCCCAGTCTCCAACATCTGCTCTCTGTAACGGTTCTTCTGCACCCCAGTCTCAAAACTCTGTTTTCTGTGTAAGTCCTTCTGAACCACAGTTTCCAACCTATGCTCTCTGTAACAGTCCTTCTGTACTGCAGTCTCCAACCTCTACTCTGTATAAGGTTCATTCTAGATCCAAGTATCCAACCTCTGCTTTCTGTATCAGTCCTTCTGCAACCCAGTCTTCAACATCTGCTCTCTGTAACAGTCCTTCTACACTCCAGTCTTTAACCTCTGCTCTGTGGAACAGTCCTTCTGTAACCCAGTTTCCAATCGCTCCTCTCTGATACGGTTGTCCTTCTGCATCCCAGTATCCAAAATCTGCTTTCTGCAACCGTCCTTCTGCACCCAAGTCTCTGACCTCTGCTCTCTGAAAGAATCCTTCTGCACCTCAGTTTCCAACCTCTGCGTTCTGTATCAGTCCTTCTGCACCCCAGTCTTCATCCACTGCTCTCTTTAACAGTCGTCCTGCACCTCAGTCTCAAACCCCTGCTCTCTAAAATCCTTCTGCAACCCAGCCTCAAAACTCTGCTCTCTATACCAGTCCTTCTGCAACCCAGCCTCAAAACTCTGCTCTCTATAACTGTCCTTCTGCAACCCAGTCTCCAACCTCTGCTGTCTGTAGCAGGCCTTCTGCATCCCAGTCTCCAAACTCTGTTCTCTGAAACAGTCCTTCTTCAAGCCAGTCTCCGACCTCTACTCTCCTTAATGGTCTTACTGCACCCCAGTCTCCCATCTCAGCTTTCTATATCATAATTCTTCACCCCAGTCTCCAACGTCTTCTCTGTATAACAGTCCTTCTGCACCCCAGTCTCCAACCTCTGCTATCTGCAACATTTCTTCTGCACCCCAGTCTCCAACCTGTGCTCTCTGTAACAGTCCTTGTGAACACCAGTCTCTCACCTCTGCTCTCTATAACGATTCTTCTGCAGCCCAGTCTTCACCTATGCTCTCTGCAATGATTCTTCTGCAACTCAGTCTACATACTCTGCTCTCTGTAACAGTCCTTCTACACCCCAGGATCCAACATTTGTTCTCTGCAACATTTCTTCTACACCCAGGTCTCCACTCTGTGCTCTCTGTAACTGTCCTTCTGCACCTCAGTCTGAAAACGCTGCTCTCTGCAACAATCCTTCTGCACCCCAGTCTGTAACCTCTGCTCTTTTAACACTCCTTCTGCACCTCTGTATCCAAAAAGCTCTCTGTAAGATCATTCTGCAACCCTGTCTCGAAACTGTGCTATCTGTAACAATCCTTCTACAACCCAGTCTCCAACCTCTGCTCTCTGCGACAGTCCTACTGAACCACAGTCTCCAATCTCTGCTGTCTGCAACAGTCCTTCTGCACCCAGGTCTCCAACATATACGCTCTGTAAGATCCATCTGCACCGCAGTCTCCAAACTCTGCTCTCTGTAACAGTCCTTCTGCACCCCAGTATCTAACCTCTGCTCTGTGCAACAGTCCTACTGCAACACAGTCTCCATTCTCTACTCTCTGTAAGATTCTTCTGCACGGCAGTCTCCAAATTCTGTTCTCTGCAACAGTCATTCTGCACCCCGGTATCCAACCTGTGCTCTGTGTAAAAGTCCTTCTGTACTGCAGTCTCCAAACTCTACTGTCTCTAATGGTCCTTCTGCACCCCAGTCTCTAACATCTGCTCTCTGTATCAGTCCTTCTGCACCTATATCTCCAACCGCTACTCGTTGCAACAGTCCTTCTGCACCCCTGTCTCCAACCTTTGCTCTCTGCCACATTTCTTCTACACTCAGATCTCTAAACTGTGCTATCTGTAACTGTCATTCTGCACCGCAGTCTCAAACCTCTGCTCTCTATAACAGTCCTTCTGTACCTCAGTCACAAACATCTGCTCTCTGTAACAGCCCTTCTGCACCCCAGTCTCCAAACTCTGCTCTCTATAACAGTTCTTCTGCACCCCAGTCTCGAACCTCTGCTCTCTGTAACAGTCCTTCTGCACCCGAGTCTCTAAACTCTGCTCTCTGTAACAATCCTTCTGCACCCCAGTCTCCAATCTTTTCTCCATGTGCAGTTCTTCTGCACCACAATCTCCAACCTCTGCTCTCTGTAACGGAACTTCTGCAACCCAGTCTCAAACATCTGCTCTCTGCAACGATTCTTCTTCTACCCATTCTGCAAACTCTGCTCTCTGTAACACTCCTTTTGTATCGCAGTCTACAACCTCTTCTCTTTGTAATGGTCCTTCTGCTCACCAATTGCCAAACTCTGGTTTCTGTAACAGTCATTCTACACCTCAGACTGCAAACTCTGCTCTCTATAAAAGTCCTTCTACTCCTCATTCTGAATCCTCTGCTCTCTGCAATGATCTTTCTGCACCCCAGTCTTAAACCAGTGCTCTCTGTAAAAGTTCTTTTCCACCTAAGTCTCCAACGTCTGCTTTCTGCAACACTCCTTCTGCACCCCAGTCTCAAACCTCTGCTCTCTTCAACAGTCCTTCTATAACCCAGTCTCCAACCTCTGCGCTATGCAAAGATCCTTCTGCACCACAGTCTTGAACGTCTGTTCTCGGCAACAGTCTTTCTGACCCCAGTCTCCAGCCTCTGCTCTCTGTAAGTTCCTTCTGCACCCCAGGTTCCAAACTCTGCTCTCTGTGACATTCCTTCTGAACCCCAGTCTCCAGCCTCTTCTCTTTGTAACAGTACTTCTGTACCACAGTCTACAATCTTTGCTCACTGCAACATTTCTTCTCCACACCACTCTCCAAACTGTGCTCTCTGTAACTATCTTTCTTACCCCAGTCTCCAACCTCTGCTCTGTAACGATCCTTCTGCACCTCAGTCTTCAACCTCTGCTCTCTGCAATGATCTTTCTGAACCTCAGTTTGCAACCTCTGCTCTCTGCAACGATCCTTCTGCACCCCAGTTTCGAACCTCTGCTCTCAGTAACAGTCCTTCTACACCTCTGTCTCCAACCTCTCCTCTCTATACCAATCCTTCTGCACCTCAGTCTTCAACGTCTGCTCTCTTTAACAGTCCTTCTGCACCTCAGTCTTCAAACGATTCTCTCTGTAACAGTCCTTCTGCACCACAGTCTCCAACGTCTACTCTCTGTAACAGTTCTTCTTCACCCCAGTCTCAAACATCTGCTCTCTGCAACACTCCTTCTGCAACCCAGTCTCAAACCTCTGCTCTCTGTAACAATCCTTCTTCACCTCAGTCTCAAAACTCTGTACTCTGCAACGTTCCTTCTGCACCTCAGTCTCAAACCTCTACTCTCTGTAACAGTTCTTCTGCACCTCATTCTCCAAGCTCTTCTCTCTGTAGTAACCTTCTCCAACCTAGTCTCCAAACTCTGCTCTCTGTAACAGTCCTTTTGCACACGAGTCTCCAAACTCTGCTCTCTGCACTGATCCTTCTTCACACCAGTCTCCAACCTCTGCTCTCTGAAACAGTACTTCTGAACCCCAGTCTCCAACATTTGCTCTCTGCAACAGTCCTTCTGCAACTCAGTCTGAAAACTCTGCTCTATGCAACGATCATTCTGCACCTCAGTCTCCTACCTCTGCTCTCTGTAAGACCCTTCTGCATCGCAATCTCCAAATTCTGCTCTCTGTAACAGTCCTCCTGTACCACAGTCTCCAACCTTTGCTTTTTGTAAGATTCTTGTGCACTCCAAATTCCATACTCTGCACTCTGTAACATTCCTTCTCCAACCCAGTCTCCAACCTCTGTTCTTTGCAACAGTCCTTCTGCTCCCCAGTCTAAGACATCATGTCCTTCTGTATCGCAGTCTCATACCTGTGCTCTTTGTAAGAGACCATCTACACCCCAGTCTCCAACCTCTGCTTTCTGTATCAGTCTGTCTGAAAGCAGTCTCCAACCGCTGTTCTCTGTATCTATCCTTCTGCACCTCAGTCTCCAAACTCTGTTCTCTGCAACAGTCTTTATGCACCTCAGTTTCCAACCTCTACTCTCTGTAACAGTCCTTCTGCACTTCAGTCTCCAACCTCTGCTCTCAGTACCATCCTTCTAAAACCCAGTCTCCAAACTCTACTCTCTGTAACAATCCTTCTGCACACCAGTCTCCAACCTCTGCTCTCTGAAACGATCCTTTTTAACCCCAGTCTCTAATGTCTGCTCTCTGCAACAGTCCTTTTGCACCCCAGTCTTCAATATATGCTCCCTGCAACAGTCATTCTGCACTTAAGTTGGAAAGCTCTGCTGTATGCAACGAACCTACTGCACCTCAGTCTCCGAACTCTGCTCTCTGTAAGATCCTTCTGCAACCCAGTCTTTAAACTCTGCACTCGGTAATCGTCCTTCTGCACAACAGTCTCCAACCTCTGCTCTCAGCAAGAGGACTTCTGCAACACAGTCTCTAACCACTGCTCCCTGCAACAGGCCTTCTGCACCCCAGTCTTCAAACACTTCTCTCTGCAAAAATTCTTCTTCACAGCAGTCTCCAACCTTTGCTCATTGCAAAAGTCCTCTTGCACCACAGTCTCCAAAATCTGCTCTCTGTAAGATCCATCTGAACCCCAGTCTCCAACCTCTGCTCTCTGTAACAGTCCTTCTGCACACCAGTCTCCAACCTCTGCTCTCTGTAACAGTTCTTCTGCACAACAGTTTCCAAACTCTGCTCTCTGTAACAGTTTTTCTGTACCTCATTCTCCAACTTCTGATCTCTGCAACAGTCTTTCTGAACCCCACTCTCCAACCTCTGCTCTCTGCAAAAGTCCGTCTTCACCCCAGTCCCTAACATCTGCTCTCTGCAACAGTCCTTCTACACCCCAGTCTACAAATCTGCTTTCTGCAACGATCTTTCTAAAACCCAGTCTCCAACGTCTGCTCTCTGCAAGAGTACTTCTTGACCACAGTCTCCAAGCTCTGCTCTTTGTAACAATTCTTCTGCACCCCTGTCTGCAACCTCTGCCCTCTGTAAGATCCTTCTGCAACCCAGTTTCGAACTCTGCTCTCTGTAACAGTGCTTCTGCCAACTGGTCTCCAACGTTTGCTCTCTGCAAGGATCCTTCTTCACCAAAGTCTCAGAACTCTGCTCTCTGCAACAGTCCTTCCTGACCCCAGTCTCCAATATCTGCTCTCTGCAACAGTCCTTTTGCACCCGCACTCTGAAAAGTCTGCTCACTGCAAGGACCCTTCTGCACCACAGTCTCCTACTTCTACTCTCTCTAACAGTCCTTCTGCACCCCATTATCCCATCTCTGCTCTTTGTAAGATCCTTCTAAAACCCAGTCTTTATACTCTGCACTCTGTAACAGTCCTTCTGCCCAACAGTCTCCAAACTCTGCTCTCTGTAACGTGACTTCTGCCACGCAGTCTCCAAACTCTGCTCTCTGTGATAGGCCTTCTTCACCCCAGTCTCCAACCTCTTCTGCACCCCAGTCTCCAGAATCTGCCCTCTGCAACAGTCCTTTGGAACCCAATCTCAAAACTCTTCTCTCTGTAAGGTCCATCTGAACCCCCGGCACCAAACTCTGCTCTCTGTAACAGTCCTCTGCACCCCAGTCTCCAAACACTGTTCTCTGTAACAGTACGTTTGCACCTCAGTCTCCAACCTCTGCTCTGTGTAAGTCCTTCTGCATCCCAGTCTCTAAAATCTGCTCTCTGCCACAGTCCTTCTGCACCGCGGTCTCCAACATCTGCTCTCTGGAACAGTCCTTCTGCACACCAGTCTCAAAACTGTGATCTCTGCAACGATCCTTCTGGACCCCAGTTTCCAACCTCTATTCTCTACAACATTCCTTCTGCACCTCAGTGTCCAAATTCTGCTCCCTGTAAGATCTTTCTGCACTCCAGTTTACAAAATCTGCTCTCTCAAACATTTCTTCTCCATCGCAGTCTCCAACCTCTGCTTTCTGCGAGGGTGGGCACCCCAGTCTCCAAACTCTGTCCTCTGTAACAATCCATCTGAACCCCAGTATCGAACCTCTGCTCTCTGTAACAGTCCTTCTGTACCGCAGTCTCAAACCCTTGCTCTCTGGAACGGTCCTTCTGCACCCCAGTCTCCAAAATCTGCTTTCTATATCAGTCATTCTGAACCCCAGTCTCAAACTCTGCTCTCTGTATCTATCCTTCTGCACCTCAGTCTCCAACCTGTGCTCTTTGTAATATTCCATCTGCACCAGAGTCTCCAACCTCTGCTTTCTGTAAGAAATTTTCTACACCACAGTCTCCAAACTCTGGTCTCTGTAACGGTCTTTCTGCACCTTAATTTTCAACCTCTGCTTTCTGTAACAGTCCTTCTGCACCTCAGTCTCCAAACTCTGCCCTCTGTAACAGTCCTTCTACACCTCAGTCTCCAACCTCTGCTCTCTGTAACAGTACTTCTGCACCTCAGTCTGACACCTCTGTTCTCTGCACAATCCTTCTGAACCCTAGTTTCCAACCACTGCTCTCTGTAACAGTCAAACTGAACGTCAGTCTCCAACCTCTGCTCTCTGTAATATCCTTCAGCAACCCAGTATCCAAACTTTGCTCTCTATAACAGTCTTTCTGCAACCCAGTCTCCAAACTCTCTTCTCTCTTACAGGCCTTCTGCACGCCAGTCTCCAAACTCTGCTCTCTGTAGCAGGCCTTCTGCACCACAGTCTCAATCCTCTGCTCTCTGCAACAATCCCTCAGAACCCCAGTCTCCAAACTCTGCTCTCTGCAATGATCTTACTGCACCCTAGTCTCCAATCTCTGGTCTCTGCAACAGTCCTTCTGCACCTCAGTGTCCAAATTCTGCTTACTCTAAGATCGTTTGCACCCCTGTATCAAACCTCTGCACTCTTTAATAGTCCTTCTGCACCTGAGTTTCCAACCTCTGCTCTCTGTAACAAAACTTCCGCACCTCATTCTCCAACATCTGCTCTCTTCAACAGTCCTTCTGCACCCCAGTCTCCAACATCTGCTCTCTCTAACAGTCCTTCTGCAACTCAGTCTCCCAACTCTGCTCTCTGTAAGATCCTTCTGAAACAAAGTCTTAAACTCTGCTCTCTGTAACAGGCCTTCTCCAACCCATTCTCCAACCTCTTCTCTCGGCAATGATTCTTCTCCACCCCAGTCTCCAACATCTGATGTCTGCAACAGTCTTTTTGCACCCCAGTCTCCAAACTCTGATCTCTGTAAGATCCATCTGAACGCTACTCTCCAACCTCTGCTCTCTGTAACAGTCTTTCTACACCCCAGTCGCCTAACTCTGCTCTCTGTAACAGTCCTTCTGCACATCAGTCTCCAAACTCTACTCTGTGTAACAGTCCTTCTGCACCCCAGTATCTAAAATCTGCTCTCTGCAATAGTCCTTCTGCACCCCAGTCTCCATCATCTGCTCTCTGCAACAGTCCTTATGCACCCCATTCTCCAAACTCTGCTCTCTGCAACGATTTTCTGGACCCCTGTCTCCAATGTCTGCTCTCTGCAATAGTCTTTTTTCACCACAGTCTCCAACCTCTCTCTCTGTATGATCTTTCTGCCCTCCAGTTTCCAAACTCTGCTCTCTGTAACATTCTTTCTTAACCCCAGCCTCATACACCGATCCTCTGCAAAACTCCTTCTGCTCCCCAGTTACCGAGATCTGCTCTCTGTAACAATCCTTCTGTACCGCAGTCTCCAACCTCTGCTCTTTGTAACGGTCCTTCTACACCCCAGTCTCCAAAATCTGCTTTCTATATCAGTCTGTCTGAACCCCAGTCTCCAACCTCTGTTCTCTGTATCTATCCTGCTGCACCTCAGTCTCCAACCTGTGCTCTATGTAAGACTCTTTCTGCACCCCAGTCTCCAACTTCTTTTCTCGGTAACAGTCCTATACCGCAGTCTCCAACCTCTGCTCTCTGTAACGGTCCTTCTGCACCCAATTTTCCAAACCCTGCTCTCTGTAAAAGTCCTTTTTAAATTCAGTCTCCAACCTCTGTTCTCTGTAACAATTTTTTCTGCACCTCAGTCTCCAAACACTGCTCTCTCTAACACTCCACCTGCACCTCAATCTCCAACCTCTCCTCTTTGTAAGATTCTTCTGCAACCCTGTCTCCAAATACTGCTCTCTATAACAGTTCTTCTGCATCCCAATCTCCAACTTCTGCTCTATCTAAGTGTCCTTCTGCACCACAGTCTCCAACCTCTTCTCTCTGCAACAGTCCTTCTGCACCCCAGTCTCCAACGTTTGTTCTCTGCAACAGTCCTTCGGCACCCGAGTCTTTAACCTTTGTTCTCTGCAAAAGTCTTTCTGCACCCCAGTCTCAAAACTCTGCTCTATGTAACAGTCTTTCAGCACCCCAGTCTCCAAACTCTGCTGTCTGTAACAATCCTTCTGCACCGCAGTCTCCAACCTCTGCTCTATGTAACAGGACTTCTGCAACTCAGGTTCAAAACTTTGCTCTCTGCAACAGTCCTTCTGCACTCCAGTCTCCAAACTCTGCTCTCTGCAACAGTCCTTCTGCACCCCAGGGTCCAAACTCTGCTCTCTGCAACTGTCCTTCTGCACCACAGTCTCCAAACTCTGCTATCTGTAAGATCCTTCTGCACTCCAGTTTCCAAACTCTGCTCTCTGTAACATTCCTTCTCCACTCCAGAATTTATCCTCTGCTTTCAGCAAGTGTCCTGCGGCACCCCAGTCTCCAACGTCTGTCCGCTGCAACAGTCCTTCTACTCGCGAGTTTCCAACATTTGCTCTCTGTAACAGTCCTTCTGTACCGCAGTCTCCAAACTCTGCTCTCCGTAACGTGTCTTCTGCACCCCAGTCTCCAAACTCTGCTTTCTATATCAGTCATTCTGAACACCAGTCTCAAACTTGTGCTCCCCGTATCTATCCTTCTGCACCTCAGTCTCTAACCTGTGCTCTCTGTAACATTTCTTCTGCACCCCAGTCTCCAACCTCGGCTCTCTGTAACAGTTTTTCAATACCGCAATCTTCAAACTCTGGTCTCTGTAACAATCCTTCTGCACCACAATTTCCAACCTCTTCTTTCTCTAACAGTCCAATTGCACCTCCGTCTCCAAATTCTGCTCTCTGTAAGATCCTTCTGCAACCCTGTATTTAACCTCTGCCCTCTGTAACTGTCCTTCTGCACCTGAGTCTCCAAACTCTGCTCTATGTAACACGACTTCTACACCTCAGTCTCCAAACTATAGTCTCTGCAACAGTCCTTCTGCACCCCAGTCTCCAAACTCTGCTCTCTCCAATGGTCATTATGCACCCCAGTCTCCAACATCTGTTTTCTGCAGAAGTCCTTCTTCACCTCAGTCTCCAACCTCCGCTCTCTGAAACAGTTCTTCTGCTCCCCAGTCTCCAAAATATGCTCTCTGTAACAGTCCTTCTCCACCCAAGTCTCCAAACTCTGCTCTCTGTAGCAGTCCTTCTGTACTGCTGTCTCCAACCTTTGCTCTCTGTAACTGTCATTGTCCACACCAGTCTCCAAACTGTGCTTTTTGTATCAGTCCTCCTGCACCCCAGTCTCCAACCTCTGCTCTCTGTTACAGTCCTTCTATACCTAAGTCTCAAACCTCTGCTCTCTGCAACAGTCCTTCTGCACCTCAGTCTCCAACCTCTGATCTCTATGACACGCTTCTTCACCCCATCCCCAACCTCTTCTCTCTGTAACGATTTTTCTCCACCCCGTCTTCTAACTCTGCTCTCTGTAACAGTCCTTCTGCACCCCAGTCTGCAAACTCTGCTCTCTGTAAGGGTCCTTCTCCACCCAAGTCTCCAACCTCTGCTTTCTATATCAGTTCTTCTGCACCACAGTCTCTGACCTCTTCTCTCTGCAACACTCCTTCTGCAACACAGTCTCCAACCTGTGCTCTCTGCAAAATTTATTCTGCACCCAAGTCTCCAACCTGTGCTCTCTTTAACAGTCCTTCTGTATCCCAGTCTCCAACCTCTGCTCTCTGTAACGGTCCTTCTGCAACACAGTCTTCACCTCTGCTCTCTGCAACGATCCTCTTGTACCTCAGTCTCCAAACTCTGTGCTCTCTAACAGTCCTGCTGCACCTCAATCTTCAAACTCTGCGCTCGGTAAGATCCTTATAAAACCCAGTCTCCAAACTCTGATTTCTGGATCAGTTTCTAACCTCTGCCCTCTCCAATTATCCTTCTGCACCCAAGTCTCAATCCTCTGCTCTCTCTAACAGTCTTTCTGTACCACAGTCTTCAAACTCTGCATTTTGTAACCGTCCTTCTGCACCCCAGTCTTCAACCTGTTCTCTGTGCAATGATTCTTCTGCACCCCAGTCTCCAACGTCTTCTCTCTGCAACAGTCCTTCTGCACCCCAGTCTCCAAACTCTGCTCTCTGTAAGATCCTTCTGCACCTCAGTTTCCAAACTCTGCTCTCTGTAACATTCCTTCTCCACCCCAGTCTCCCACCTCTGCTCTTTTCAACGGTCCTTCTGCACCCCAGTCTCCAACCTCTGTTATCTGCAACAGTCGTTCTGCACCCCATTCTCAAACCTCTGCTTTCTGCAACAGTCCTTCTGCACCAGAGTGTCCACCCTCTGCTCTCTGCCACAGTCCTTCTGTACACTAGTCTCCAATCTTTACTCTCGGTAGCAGTCCTTATGTACTGCAGTCTCCAACCCCTGCTCTCTGTAACGGTCCTTATGCACTCCAGTTTCCAAAGTCTCCTTTCTGTATCAGTCCTTCCTGAACCCAGTCTCATAACTCTACTCTCTGAAACAGTCCTTCTGTACATCAGTCTCTAAACTCTGCTCTCTGCAACAGTCTTTCTTCATCCCAGCCCCCAACCTCTGCTCTCTGCAACAGTCCTTTTTGACCCCAGTCTCAAACATCTGCTCTCTGCAACAGTCCTACTACACCTCTGTCTCTAAACTCTACTGTCTGTAACTGTCCTTCTGCACCTCAGTCTCCAACCTCTGCTTTCTGCAACAGTCCTTCTGCACCAGAGCGTCCACCCTCTGCTCTCTGCCACAGTCCTTCTGTACACTAGTCTCCAATCTTTACTCTCGGTAGCAGTCCTTATGTACTGCAGTCTCCAACCCCTGCTCTCTGTAACGGTCCTTATGCACTCCAGTTTCCAAAGTCTCCTTTCTGTATCAGTCCTTCCTGACCCCAGTCTCATAACTCTACTCTCTGAAACAGGCCTTCTGTACATCAGTCTCTAAACTCTGCTCTCTGCAACAGTCTTTCTTCATCCCAGCCCCCAACCTCTGCTCTCTGCAACAGTCCTTTTTCACCCCAGTCTCAAACATCTGCTCTCTGCAACAGTCCTACTACACCTCTGTCTCTAAACTCTACTGTCTGTAACTGTCCTTCTGCACCTCAGTCTCCAACCTCTGCTCTCTGTAAGAGTCCTTCTGCACTCCAGCCTCCAACATCTCCTCACTGCAACCGTCCTTCTGCAACCCAGTCTTTAACGTCTGCACTCTAAACAGTCCTTCTGCACCTCAGTCTGCAAACTCTGCTCTCTGCAAGTATCCTTCTGCACCCCAGTCTCCAACCTCTGCTCTCTGTAACAGTCCTACTGCACCTCAGTCTCCAAACTCTGCTCTATATAAGATTCTTCTGCAACCCACTATCCAAACTCTGCTCTCTGTAAAAGTCCACCTGCTCCCCAGTCTCCAAACTCTGCTCTCTGTAACAGGCCTCCTGCACCCCAGTCTACAAACTCAGCTTCAGCACCCCAGTATCCAACCTATTCTCTCTGCAACGATCCTCCTACACCCCAGTCTCCAAAATCTGAACTCTGCAACAGTACTTCTGCACCCCAGTGTGCAACCTCTGCTCTCTGTAAAAGTCCTTCTGTACCACAGTCTCCAACTTCTGCTCTCTTTAAGGGTACTTCTGCACCGCAGTCTCAAAACTCTGCTTTCTATATCAGTCCTTCTGCACGCCAGTCTCCAAACTCTGCTCTCTGTAACAGTCCTTCTGAACCTCATCTCCAACCTCTTCTCTCTGCAGCAGTCCTTCTGCACCTCAGTTTCAACCTCTTCTCTCTACAACAGTCCTTTTGCACTTAAGTCTCTGATCTCTGCTTTCTATAACAGTCCTTCTGCACCCCAGTCTCCAATCTCTGCTCTCTGTAAGATCCATCTGCACCCCAGTCTCCAACCTCTGCTCTCTGTAACAGTTCTTCAGCACCTCAGTCTCCAACCTCTTCTCTCTGTAACAATCCTTCTTCAAGTCAGTCTCCAAACGCTGCTCTCAGCAATGGTTCTTCTGCACTGAAGTCTCAAAACTCCATTCTCTGCAACAGTTTTTCCGCACCCCAGTCTCCAACCTCTGCTCTCTGTAACAATCCTTCTGCACCTCAGTCTCCAACCTCTGCTCTCTGCAACGGTCCTTCTGAACCCCTGTCTCCAAACTCTGTTGTCTCCAACAGTCCTTCTTAACCTCAGTCTTCTGCACCCCAATCTCAACCCCTACTCTCTGCAAAAGTCCTTCTGCACCTCAGTCTCCAACCTACTCTCTACAACAGTCCTTTAGCACCTAAGTCTCCAACATCAGATCTCTGAAACAGTCTTTCTCCTCCCCAGTCTTCAATCTCTGCTCTCTGTAACAGTTCCTTTGTACTGCAATTTCCAAATTCTTCTCTCTGTAACTGTCTTCTGAACCCCAGTCTCCAACCACTGCTTTCTCTATCAGTTCTTCTGCACTAAAGTCTCCAACCTCTGCTCTCTCTAACAGGCCATCTGCACCTCAGTCTCCAAATTCTGCTCTCTGCAAAGGTCCTTTGGCACCCTAATCCCCAACCTCTGCTCGCTGCAATAGTCTTCTTACACCCAAGTCTCAAAACTCTGCACTCCACAACAGTCCTTCTGCACCTCTGTCTCCAACATCTGCTCTCTGCAATGGTCTTTTTGCACCTCACTATTCAACATCTATCTCTGTAACAGTCCTTCTACACCTCAGTCTCCATCCTCTGCTCTCTGTAACAGGCCTTCTGCACACAAGTCTCTAAACTCTGCTCTCTTTAACAGTCCTTCTGCACGCCAATCTCCAACCTCTGCTCTCTGGAGAAGTCCTTCTGCACCTCAGTTTCCAAACTCTGCTCTCTGTAAGATCCTTCTGCACCACAGTCTTCAAACTCTGCTCTCAGTATCAGTCCTGGACCTTAGTCTCCAAACATGCTCTCTGTAACAGTTTTTCTGCACCTCAGTCTTCAACAACTGCTCTCTGAAACAGTCTTTCTGCACCCCATTCTCCAACCTCTGCTTTCTAGAACAGTCCTTCTATACCCCAGTATCCACAATCTACTCTCTGCAACGATCCTTCTTCACCCCAGTCTCCAACGTCTGCTCTCTGCAACAATCCTTCTGCACCACAGTCTCCAAATTTTCCTCTGTGTAAGATCCTTGTACTCCCCAGTTTTAAACTCTGCTCTCTGTAACATTCCTTCTGCACCCCAGTCTCCAAAGTTTACTCTCTGCAATGGTCCCTCTGCACCCTACTCTCCAACCTTGTTCTCTACAACTGTTCTTCTGTACCGCAGTCTTCAACCTCTGTTAACTGTAAGGGTTATCCTGAACCCCAGTATCCAACCTCTACTTTCTGTATCAGTCCTTCTGAAAAACAGTCTCAAAACTCTGCTCTCTGTAACAGTCCTTCTGCACCTCACTCTGCAACATCTGCTCTCTGCAACAGTCCTTCTGCACCCCAGTCTTCAACCTCTGCTCTCTGCAACAGTCCTTCCTCACCCCAGTCTTAAAATCTGCTCTTTGCAATAGTACTTTTCTACCGAAGTCACCAAACTCTGCTCTCTGTATCAGTCCTTCTGCACCTCAGACTCCAAACTCTGCTCTCTGCAACAGTCCTTCTGCGCCGCAATCTCGAACCTCTGCTCTCTGCAACAGTCCTTCTGCACTTCAGTGTCCAAACTCTGCTCTCTGTAATATCCTTCTGAAACCCAGTCTCCAACATATGCTTTCTGCAATGGTCCTTCAGCACCAGAGTCCCCAACCTCTTTTCTCTACAACATTTATTCTGCACCCCAGTCTCCAACCTCTGCTCTCTGTAACAGTCCTTCTGTACCGCAGTCTCAAACCTCTGTTCTCTGTAAGGGTCCTTCTGCACCCCATCTCCAACCTCTGCTTTCTGTATCAGTCTTTCTGCAACCCAGTCTTCAAAGTCTGCTTTCTGTATCCGTCTTTCTGCACACCAGGCTTCAACCTCTGCTCTTCATAACAGTCCTTCTTCACCCAAGTCTCCAACCTCTGCTCTCTGCAACAGTCCTTCTGCACATTAGTCTCCAACCTCTGTTTTCTGTAAGAGGCCTTCTGCACCCCAGTCTACAACCTCTCCATTCTGTAACAGGCCTTCTACATTCAAGTCTCTAAACTCTAATCTCTTTAACAGTCCTTCTGCACCCCAGTCTCCAACCTCTGCTCTCAGTATCAGTCCTGCACCCCAGTCTCCAAACACTGCTCTCTGTAACAGTTTTTCTGCACATCAGTCTTCAACAACTGCTATCTGCAAGAGTCCTTCCTCACCCCAGTCTCCAACCTCTGCTCTCTAGAACAGTCCTTCTATACCCCAGTCTCCATAATCTACTCTCTGTAACGATCCTTCTGCACCCCAGTCTCCAAGGTCTGCTCTCTGCAAAATTCCTTCTGCACTCCAGTCTCCAAACTTTCCTCTCTGTAAGATTCTTCTGCACCCCAGTTTCCAAACGCTGCTCTCTGTAACATTTCTCTTGCACTCCAGTCTCCAACCTGTTTTCTACAACAGTTCTTCTGTAGTGCAGTCTTCAACCTCTGTTCTCCATAAGAGTCCTTCTGAACCCCAGTCTCCAACCTCTTCTTTCTGTATCAGTCTTTCTTCACCACAGTCTCAAAATTCTTCTCTCTGTAACAGTCCTTCTGCACCTCACCCTGCAACCTCTGCTCTCTGCAACAGTGCTTCTGCAACCCAGTCGTCGACCTCTTCTCTCTACAACATTCCTTTCTCACCCCAGTCTCCAAAATATGCTCTCTGTAACAGTCCTTTTCCACCACAGTCTCCAACCTCTGCTCTCTGTAACAATACTTCGGTACTGCAGTCTCCAACCTCTGCTCTCTTTAATGGTCCTTCTGCATCCCAGTATACAAACTCTCCTTTCTGTATCAGTCCTTCTGCACCCCGGTCTCGAACCTCGGCTCTCTATAACAGTCCTTCTGCACCTCAGACACCAACCTCTTCTCTCTGCAACAGTACTTCTGCGCCCCAATCTCCAACCTCTGCTTTCTGCAATGGTCCTTCTGCACCCCAGTGTCCAACCTCTGTTCTCTACAACACTTATTCTGCGCCCCAGTATACAAACTCTGCTCTCTGTAACAGTCCTTCTGTACCGCAGTCTCCAACCTCTGTTCTCTGTAAGGGTCCTTCTAAAGCCCAGTCTCCAACCTCTGCTTTCTGTATCAGTCCTTCTGCCCCACATTCTCCAAACTCTGCTCTCTGTAACAGTCCTTCTGTACCTCAGTCTGCAACCTCTGCTCTCTGCAATAGTTCTTCTTCACCCCAGTCTGCAATCTCTGCTCTCTGCAACAGTCTTTCCGCACCCCAGTTTCCAACATCTGCTCTTAGCAACAGTCCTTCTCCACCTCAGTCTCCAACCTCTACTCTCTGCAACAGTCCTTCTGAACCCAGGTCACCAATGTCTGCTTTCTGTATCAGTCCTTCTGAACCCCAGTCTCCAACGTCTGCTCTCTGTAACAGTCCTTCTGCACCTCAGTCTCTAACCTCTACTCTCAGCAGCAGTTCTTCTCCACCCCAGTTTTCAACCTCTGCTCTCGAAAACAGTCCTTCTGGACGCCATTCTCCAACTGCTAAACTCTGCAACAGTCCTTGTACACCCCAGTCTTTCAAATCTGCTCTCTGTAACAGTCCTTCTGCACCTCAGTCTGAAAACTCAGCTATCTGCAACAGTCTTTCTGCACCGGAGTCTCCAACCTCTGTTCTGAGCAAAAGTTTTTGTACACCCCAGGCTCCAAACTCTGCTCTCTGTAACAGTCCTTCTGTACTGAAGTCTCCAACTTCTGCTGTCTGTAATGGTCCTTCTGCACCAGAGACTCCAAACTCTACTTTCGATATCAGATATTCTGCACCCAAGTCTCCAAACTCTGCTCTCTGTAACAGTCCTTCTTCACCTAAGTATCCAACCTCTGCTCTCAGCATCAGTCCTTCTGCACCCAAGTCTCCAACCTCTTCTCTATGCAACAGTCCTTCTACACCCCAGTCTCCAAACTCTGCTCTCTTCTACAGTCCTTCTTCACCCCAGTCTCCAAACAGTGCTCTCTGAAACTGTCCTGCTGCACCCCAGTCTCCAACCTCTGCTCTCTGTAGCGATCCTTCTGCACCTCAGTCTTCAACCTCTGCTCTCTGCATAGATCCTTTGTCACCACAGTCTCCAAACTCTGCTCTCTGCAACACTCCTTCTGCACCCCAGTCTCCAAGCTCTGCTCTCTGTAACTGTCCTTCTGCACATCAGTGTTTAAACTCTGCTCTCTGTAAAAATTCATGTTCACGTAGGTCTCCAAAATCTGTTCCGTGTAAGAGACCTTCTACACCCCAGTCTCCAACATCTGCTCTCTGTAACAGTTCTTCTGAACCCCAATCTCCAAACTCTGCACTCTGTAAAACGTCTGCTCTTTGTAACAGTCCTTCTGCACCTCAGTCTCCAAACTCTGCTCTCTGCAACAGTCCTTCTGCACCCCAGTCTCCAACCTCTGCTTCAGGTAACAGTTTTACTGCACCCCAATCTCCAAACTCTGCTCTTTGTAACACTCCTTTTTCTCCCCAGTCTCCACACTCTGATCTCTGTAACAATCCTTCTGGACCTCAGTCTCCAACCTCTGCTCTCTACAACAGTCCTTCTGCTTTTAAGTCTCCAAACTCTATGCTCTACAAAAGTCCTTCTGCACCTCCGTCTCCAAACTCTATTCTTTGTAAGATTCTTCTGAAACCCATTCGACAAACTCTGCTCTGTGTAACAGTCCTTCTAAACCCCAGTCTCCAAACTCTGCTCTCTGTAACAGACCTTCTGCACCCCAGTCTACAACCTCTGCTCTCTGTAACAGTCCTTCTGCACCCCAGTCCCAAACCTGTGCTCTCTGCAATGATTCTTCTGCACCCCAGTCTCCAAACTCTGCTCTCTGTGAAAGTGTTTATGCTCCCCAGGATCCAATATCTGCTCTCTACTATAGTCTTTCTGCACATCAGTCTGAAAACTCTGCACTCTGAAACAGTCCTACTGGACCCCAGTTTCCAATCTTTGCTCTCTGAAACAGTCCTTCTGAAACTCTGTCTCCAAAATGCTCTCTGTAAGATCCTTCTGCAACCCTGTCTCGAAACTGTGCTATCTATAACAGTGCTTCTGCACCCCAGTCTCCAAACTCTGCTCTCTGTAACAGGCCTTCTGCACCCCACTATTCAACCTCTGCATTCTATAAAAAGCCTTCTGCAACCCAGTCTCCATTCTCTTCTCTCTGCAACGATCCTTCTTCACCTCAGTCTCCAAACTCTGTTCTCTGCATCAGTCCTTCTGCACCCAAGTCTCCAACATCTGCTCTCTGTAACAGTCTTTCTGTATCGCAGTCTCCAAGATCTGCTCCCTGTAACGATCTTATTTCACCCCAGTCTCCAACGTCTGCTTTCTGTATCAGTTCTTCTGCACCCCAGTCTCCAAACTCTGCTCTCTGTAACAGTTCTTCACACTACAGTCTCCAACTTACGCTCTCTGCAACATTTTATTTGCACTCCAGTCTCCATCTGTGCTCTCTGTAACTGTCTTTCTGCACATCAGTCTCCAAACTCTTTTATCTACATTACTCCTTCTGCACCCCAGTCTCCAATCTCAGCCCTCTCTATCAGTCCTTGTGTACCTCAGTCTAAAAACTCTGCTTTGTGTAACGGTTGTTCTGCACCCCAGTCTCCACACTCTGCTTTTTGTATCAGTTCTTCTGCACCCCAGTCTCCAAACTCTGATCTCTACAACAGTCCTTCTGAACCTCATCCTGAAACCTCTGCTCTCTGCACGATCCTCCTTCTTCACCCCAGTCTCCAACCTCTACTCTATGTAACAGGACTTGTGCACCTCAGTCTCCCACCCCTCTTCTCTGTAAAAGGCCTTCTGCAGCAGTCTCCAACTCTCTTCTCTCTGTAGCAGGCCTCGGCAACCCAGTCTCCAAAATCTGCTCCCTACAACGTTCCTTCTGCACCCCAGTCTCCAACCTTGCTCTCTGCAATGATCCTAGTGCACACCAGTCTCCAACCTCTGATCTCTGCAATAGTGCTTCTGCAAACTCAGTCTCCAAATTCTGCTCTCTGTAAGATCCTTCTGCACCCCTGTATCCAACCTCTGCTCTCTGCAACAGTCCTTATGCATCATAGTCTCCAACATCTGCTGTCTGCAACAGTTGTTTTCCAACCCAGTGTTCAAACTCTGCTCTCGGCAACAGTCCTCTGCACCCCAGTCTCCAACCTCTGCTCTCTAAAACAGTCCTTCTGCACCCTAGTTACCAACATCTGCACTCTGCAAACAGTCCTTCTTCAGCCCAGTCTTTAAACATCT
>NW_027523291.1:0-52577 GCF_052094955.1 Ictidomys tridecemlineatus
TGTATCATTCCTTCTGCACCGCAGTCTCCAAACTCTGATCTCTTTAACAGTTTTTCTATACCACAGTCTCCAAACTCTGGTCTCTGTAACGGTCCTTCTGCACCAAAACTTCCAACCTCTGCTTTCTGTAACAGTCCTTCTTCACCTCAGTCTCCAAACTCTGCTCTCTGTAACAGTCCTTCTAAACCTCAGTCTCCAACCTCTGCTCTCTGTAACAGTCCTTCTGCACCTCAGTCTGACAACTCTGCTCTCTGCACGATCCTTCTGCACCCCAGTTTTCAAACACTGCTCTCTGTAACAGTCCACCTGCACCTCAGTCTCCAAGCTCTCCTCTTTGTAACAGGTCTTCTGCAAGCCAGTCTCCATACTCTTGTCTTAGTAGCAGGCCTTCTGCACCCCAGTCTCCAAAATATGCTCTCTGCAATGATCCTTCTGCACCTCAGTCTCCAAAATCAGCTCTCTGCAATGATCCCAATGCACCCCACTCTCCAAACCTCTAATCTCTGTAACAGTTCTTCTACAACTCAGTCTCCAAATTTTGATCCCTGTAAGATGCTTCTGCACCCCAGTATCCAACCTCTGCTCTATGTAACAGTCCTTCTGCACCTCAGTCTCCTAACTCTACTCTCTCTAACAGTCCTTCTGAACCTCAGTCTCCCAACTCTGCTCTTTGTAAGATTCTTTTGCAACCAAGTCTTTAAACTCTGCACTCTGTAAAGGTCATTCTGCACAACAGTCTCCAACCTCTTCTCTCTGCAATGATTCTTCTCAAACTCAGTCTCCAACATCTGCTCTCTGCAACAGTCCTGCTGCACACCAGTCTCCGAACTCTTCTCTCTGTAACAGCCCTTCTTCACCCCGGTCTCCAAACTCTGCTCTCTGCAACGATTTTTCTGGACCCCAGTCTTTAATGTCTGCTCTCTGCAACAGTTCTTCTGCACCACAGTCTCCAACCTCTGCTCTCTGTAACATTCCTTCTCCAACCCAGTCTCCAACCTCTGTCCTCTGCAACAGTCCTTCTGCTCCCCATTCTTGAAAATCTGCTCTCTGAAACAGTCCTTCTGTACAGCAGTCTCCAAACTCTGTTCTTCGTAATGGTCCTTCTACACCCCAGTCTCCAACCTCTGCTTTCTGTATAAGTCTGTCTGAACCCCAGTCTCCAACGTCTGTTCTCTGTTACTATCTTTCTGCACCTCAGTCACTAGCCTGTGCTCTATGTAAGAGTCCTTCTGAACTCCAGTCTTCAACATCTGCTCTGGATAACAGTCCTATACCACAGTCTCAAACATCTGCTCCCTGTAAAAGTCCTTCTGCACCCCAATTTCAATACTCTGCTTCCTTTAACAGTCCTTCTGCACCTGAGTCTCTAAACTCTGCTCTCTGTTACAATCCTTCTGCACCCCAGTCTCCAAACTCTGCTTTCTGTATCACTCTTTCTGAACCCCAGTCTCCAAACTCTGTTCTCTGTATTTATCCTTCTGCACCTCAGTCTCCAACCTCTTATCTATGCAACAGTCCTTCTATACTGCAGTCTTCAAACTCTGCTCTCTGTAAAGGTCTTTCTGCAGCACAGACTCCAAACTCTGCTTTCTGTTTCAGTCCTTCTGCACCCTAGTCTCCAAATTCTACTCTCTCTAAGAGTCTTTCTGCACCTCAGTATCCAACCTCTGCTCTCTGTAACAGTTCTTCTGCACCCCAGTCTCCAAACTCTGCTCTCTGCAACAGTCCTTCTGCACCCCAGTCTCCAACCTCTTCTCTCTGCAACAGTCCTTCTGCACCCCAGTCTGCAAACTCTGCTCTCTGTAACAATCCTTCTGCCCCTCAGTCTCCAAACTTTGCTTTATGTAACAAGACTTCTTCACGCCAAGTCTCCAAACTCTGCTCTCCGTAACAGTCCTTCTGCACTCCAGTCTCCAAACTCTGCTCTCTGCAACAGTCCTTCTGCACCCCAGTCTCCAACCTCTTCTCTCTGCAAAAGTCCTTCTTCACCCCAGTCTCCAACCTCTGCTCTCGTCAACAGTCCTTCTGCACCAAAGTATCCAACCTCTGCTCTCTGTAAGATCCTTCTGCACTCCAGTATCCAAACTCTGATCTCTGTAACATTCCTTCTCCACCCCACTCTTTAAACTGTGCTTTATGCAAATGTCCTGCAACACCTCAGTCTCCAAACTCTGTCCTCTGCAACAGTCCTTCTGCTCCCAATCTCCAACATCTTCTCTCTTTAACAGTCCTTCTGTACTGCAGTCTCCAACCTGTGCTCTCTGTAACGGTCCTTCTGCACCACAGTGTCCTAACTCTGCTTTCTGTATCAGTCTTTCTGAACTCTAGTCTCAAACCTCTGCTCTGTGTATCTATCCTTCTGCACCTAAGTCTCCAACCTCTGCTATCTGTTACAGTTTTTCTATACCACAGTCTCCAAACTCTGGTCTTTCTTAAGGTCCTTTTGCAGCCCAATTTCCAAACTCTGCTTTCTGTAACAGTCGTCCTGCACCTCAGTCTCCAAATTCTGCTCTCTGTAACAGTCCTTCTACACCTCAGTCTTCAACCTCTGCTCTCTGTAAAAGTCCATCTGCACCTCAGTATGACACCTCTACTCTCTGCAGGATCCTTCGGCACCCCAGTCTTGAACCACTGCTCTCTGTAACAGTTCACATTCACCTCAGTCTCCAACCTCTGCTCTCTGTAAGATCCTTCAGGAACTAAGTCTCCAAACTCTGCTCTCTATAACAGTCTTTCTGCACCCCAGTCTCCAACCTCTCCTCTCTGTTACAGGCCTTCTGCAAACCAGTCTCAAAACTCTGGTCTCTGTAGCACGCCTTCTGCACCCCCTCTCCAACCTTTGCTCTCTGCAACGATCCTTCTGCACTCCAGTCTCCAACTTCTGATCTCTGCAATGATCCTACTGCACCCCAGTCTCCAACCTCTGATCTCTGCAACAGTCCTTCTGCAACTCATTTTCCAACTTCTGCTCTCTGTAAGATCCTTCTGCACCCCTGTCTCCAAGCTCTGCTTATTTCAACGATCATTCTGCACCGCAGTGTCCAACCTCTGCTCTATGTAACAAGATTTTGCCCATCAGTCTTCAACCTCTGCTCTCTGCAACATTCCTTCTGCACCCCAGTCTCTAACTTCTGCTCTCTTTAAGAGTCCTTATGAACAACAGTCTCAAACCTCTGCTCTCTGCAACATTCCTTCTGAAGCCCAGTCTCCATTCTCTGCTCTCTGAAACAGTCCTTCTGCACGCCAGTCTCCAAACTTTGTTCCCTGCAATGGTCCTTCTGCACCTCAGTCTCCAACCTCTACTCTCTGTAACAATCTTTCTGCACTTCACTCTCCAATTTCTGCTCTCTGTAGGATCCTTCTAAAACCCAATCTCAAAACTCTGCTCTCTGTATCTATCCTTCTGCACCTCAGGCTCCAACCTCTGCTCTCTGTAACAGTCCATCTGAACCTCAGTCTGACACCTCTGCTCTCTGCAACATTTTTTTCTGCAGCCCAGTCTCCATCCTCTGCTCCCTGCAATATTCCTTCTGCACCCCAGTCTCCAAACTCTGCTCTCTGCAACAGTCATTCTGCACCCCAGTCTACAACTCTGCTCTCTGTAACAATCCTTCTGCACCGCAGTCTCCAAACTCTGTTCTCTGCAAAGGTCCTTCTGCACCTCATTCTCCAACCTCTACTCTCTGTAACAGTCCTTCTGCATTTTACTCTCCAAACTCTGCTCTCTGTAGGATCCTTCTAAAACCCAGTCTAAAATCTCTGCTCTCTGTATCTATTATTCTGCACCTCAGTCTCCAACCTCTGCTCTCTGTTACAGTTTTTCTATACAGCAGTCTCCAAATTCTGGTCTCTGTTACGGTCTTTCTGCACGCCAATTTCCAACCACTTCTTTCTGTAATAGTCCTTCTGAAACTCAGTCTCCGAACTCTGCTCTCTGTAACAGTCCTTGCAAACCACAGTCTCCAACCTCTGCTCTCTGTAACAGTCCTTCTGCACCTCCGTCTGACACCTCTGCTCTCTGCACGATCATTCTGCACCCCAGTTTCCAAACACTGTTCTCTATAACAATTCTTCTGAACACCAGTCTCAAAACTCTGCTCTCTGTATTTATACTTCTGCACCTCAGTCTCCAACCTGTGCTCTCTGTAACATTCCTCCTACACCCCAGTCTCCAAACTCTGCTCTCTGTAACAGTTTTTCTATACCACAGTCTTCAAACTCTGGTCTTTGTAACGGTTCTTATGCACCCCAACTTCCAACCTCTGCTTTCTGTAACAGGCCTTCTGCACCTCAGTCTCCAAACTCTGCTTTTTTTTAGCAGTACTTCTACACCTCAGTCTCCAACCTCTGCTCTCTGTAACAGTCCTTATCCACCTTAGTCTGACACCTCTCCTCTCTGCATTGTCCTTCTGCACCTCAGTCTCCAACCACTGGTCTCTGTAACAGTCCACATGCACCTCAGTCTCCAACCTTTTCTCTCCGTAAGATCCTTCAGTAACCCAGTGTCCAAACTCTGCTCTCTGTAACAGTCGTTCTGCACCCCAGTATCCAACCTCTCCTCTCAAAAACAGGCCTTCTGGACGCAAGTCTCCCAACTCTGCTCTCTGTAGCAGGCCTTCTGCACCCCAGTCTTCATAATGTGCTCTCTGCAATGATCCTTCTGCACCCTAGTCTCCAACATATGATCTCTGCAACAGTCCATCTGCACCTCAGTCTCCAAATTCTGCTCTCTGTAAGATGCTTCTGCATTCATGTATCCAATCTCTACTCTCTGTAACAGTCCTTCTGCACCCAAGTCTCTAACCTCTGCTCTGTGTAACAGGACTTCTGCACCTCAGTCTAAAACCTCTGCTCTCTGCAACATTCCTTTTCCACCCTAGTATAAAACCTCTGCTCTTTACAACAGTTCTTCTGCACACTAGTTACCAACAACTGCTCTCTGCGACAGTCCTTCTGCACCTCAGTCTCCCAACTCTGCTCTCTGTAAGATCCTTCTGCAACCCAGTCTTTAAATTCTGCACTTTGTACTTGTCCTTCTGCACAACAGTCTCCAACTTCTGCTCTCTGTAACAGGACTTCTGCAACCCAGTCTCCAACCTCTGCTCTCTGTAAACAGGCTTTCTGCACCCCAGTCTCCAACCTCTTCCCTCTGAAACGATTCTTCTCCAACCAAGTCTCCAACATCTGCTGTCTGCAACAGTCGTTTTGAACCCCAGTCTCCAAACTCTGCTCTCTGTAAGATTCATCTGGAGCCCAGTCTCCAACCTATGCTCTCTTTAACAGTCTTTCTACACCCAAGTCTCCAAACTCTGCTCTCTGTAACAGTCCTTCTGCACCTCAGTCTCCAACCTCTGCTCTCTGTAACAGTCATTCTGGACCCAAGTCTCTAAAATCTGCTCTCTGCAACATTCCTTCTGCACCCCAGTCATCAACATCTGCTCTCTGCAACACTCCTTTTGCACCCCAGTCTCCAACTTCGCTCTCTGCAAGGATCTTGCTGAACTCTAGTCTCAAACCTCTGCTCTCAGCAACAGTCCTTCTATACTTCAGTCTCCAAACTCTGCTCTCTGTAAGATACTTTTGCCACCCAGTCTCCTAACTCTGCTCTCTATAACAGTCCTTCTGCACGCCAGTCTTCTACCTCTGCTCTCTTTAACAGGCCTTTGGCACCCCAGTTTCCAAAGTTTGCTCTCTGTAACAGGCCTTCTGCACCCCAGTCTCCAAACACTTCTCTCTGCAACGATCATTCTACACCTCAGTCTCCAACATCTGCTCTCTTTAAGATTCTTCTGCAACCCAGTCTTCCAACTCTGCCGTTTCTAAGAGTCCTTCTGCACAACTTCTCCCAACTCTCCTCTCTGTCACAGGCCTTTTTCACCCCAGTCTCCAAAGTCTGTTCTCTATAAGAAGTCTTCTACAACACAGTATCCAGCCTCTGCTCTCTGCAACAGTCCTTCTGCACCCCAGTCTACAACCTGTGGTCTCTGCAACAGTCCTTCTGAACCTCAGTATTAAAAGGCTCTTCTCTGCTATGATCCTTTTGTACCTCAGTCTCCAACCTCTACTCTCTGTAACAGTCCTTCTGCACCTAGGTCCCCAACATTTGCTCTCTGTTAGATCCACCCTGAACCGAGTCTCCAAACTCTTTGATCTGTAACAGTCATTCTAGAACCCTTCTCCACACTCTGCTCTCCGGTAAAGGCCTTCTGAACCCCAGTATCCAACCTGTGCTCACTGTAACAGTCTTTTTGAACCTCAGTCTCCAAACTCTGCTATCTGCAACGATCCTTCTGAACCCCAGTCTCCAACGTCTTCTCTCCTCAACAGTCCATCTGCACCTCAGTCTCCAAATTCTGCTCTCTGCAACAGTTCTTCTACACCCCAGTCTTCAACCTCTGCTCTGTGTAACAGTCCTTCTGCACCGAAGTCTCCAACCTCTGCTCTCTGTAACAATCCTTCTGCATCCCAGTCTCTAACTCTGCTCTCCATAACAGTCATTCTGCACCATATTCTCCAACCTCTGCTCTCTGTTACAGTCTTTCTATATTGCAGTCTCCAACCTCTGCTATCTGTAAAGGTTCTTCTACCCCAATTTCCAACCTCTGTTTTCTGTAACAGTCCTTCTTCACCTCAGTCACCAAACTCTGCTCTCTGTAACAGTCCTGAAGCACCTCAGTCTCCAACCTCTGCTCTGTTTTACAATCCTTCTGCACCTTAGTCTGAAACCTCTGCTCTCTGCACGATCCTTCTGCACCCCAGTCTCCAGTCACTGCTCTCTGTAATATTCATCGTGCCCCACAGTCACGAACCACTGCTCTCTGTAAGATCCTTCTGCAACCCAGCCTCGAAACTCTGCTCTCTATAACAGTCCTTCTGCAACCCAGTCTCAAACCTCTGCTCTCTGTTGCAGGCATTATGCACCTTAGTCTCCAAACTCTGCTCTCTTAAACAGTCATTCTGAACGCCAGTCTGCAAACTCTGCTCTCTGTAACGGTCCTTCTGCACCCCAGTCTCACACCTCTGCTTTTTGTATCATAATTCTTCACCCCAGTTTCCAAAGTCTGCTCTGTGTTACAATCCTTCTGCATCTCAGTCTCCAGCCTCTGCTCTCTGAAACAGTCATTCTGCACCCCAGTCTCCAACCTTTTCTTTCTGTAACATTTTTCTGCACCCCAGTCTCCAACCTGTGCTCTCTGTAACAGTCATTCTGCACCGCAGTCTCCCACCTCTTCTCTCTGTAACGATCCTTCTGCAACCCAGTCTCCAACTCTGCTGTCTTCAATGATTCTTCTGCAACTCAGTATCCAACTTCTACTCTCTTCAATGATCCTTCTGCACCCAAGTCTTCAACTTCTACTCTCTGTAACTATTTTTCTGCACGTCCGTCTCCAACCTCTGCTCTCTGCAACCGTCGTTCTGCACCCCTGTCTCCAACCTCTGCTCTATGCAACGATCCTTATGCACCCCAGTCTCCAACATCTGCTCTCTGTAAGGGTCCTTCTGCACCTCTGTCTCCATCCTCTGAACTCTGCAACCTTACTTGTGCACCCCATTCTCTAACCTCTGCTCTCTGTAACATTCCTTCTGCACCCCATTCTCTAACCTCTGGTCTCTGCTACAGACCTTCTGTAACACAGTCTCCAACCTCTGCTCTCTGTAACGGTCCTTCTGCACCCCAGTCTCAACCTCTGCTTCCGGTATCAGTAATTCTGCACCCCAGTCTTCAAACTTTGCTCTCTGTAACATTCTTTCTGCACCTCAGTCTTCAACATCTTCTCTCTGCGACAGTTATTCTTCACCCCAGTCTCCAAACACTGCTCTCTGCAACAGTTCTTCTGAACCCCAGTCTCCAACATCTGCACTCTGAAACAATTCGTCTATAAACCATTCCCCAACCTCTACTCTCTGTAACAGTCTTCCTGTATTGCAGTCTCCGAACTCTGCTCTCTGCAACGGTTCTTCTGCACCCTAGTCTCTAACCTCTGCTTTCTGTATAAGTCTTTCTGAACCTCAGTCTCCAACCTCTGCTCTCTGTAGCAGTCCTTCTGCACCTCAGCCTCCAAATTCTGCTCTCTGCAACAGTCTTTCTGCACCCCAGTCTCCAACCTCTGTAATTGCCAACAGTCTCTCTGCACCTCAGTCTGAAAACTCAGTTCTCTGCAACAATCCTTCTGCACCCCTGCCGAAGTCTGGCTTGGAACAAATCAGGAGCCACTTGTCAAAAGAAACTAACTTTATTTTTAGAACTACAAATGCCAAACAAAACAGCTTCTCAGGGAAAAAACCCTCAGAGCCCAACTGCCACCACCGACTTCCACACGCCTCTCACCCCCACACCAGCCTCCCAACCTCCCACAATCCTCCTGCTCTTGAGGCCGATTGGCTGGGTTGTTTGGGCAGAGCCAAAGAAGTCCCCCAATGAGCAGCTCCGTGGAGGAGCCAATCAGCTTGTTGTTGCTAGGGACGCTGTGAGCCAATCATCAGCTGGCAGTCTGAAGGGCAGGGAAACAGCCCAATGAACATCACCGCAGAGGAGCCAATCAGCTAGATGTTGCTGGGGCCACTGTGAGCCAATCATCAGCTGGCAGTTTGAAGGGCAGGGAAACAGCCCAATGAACATCACCGCAGAGGAGCCAATCAGCTAGATGTTGCTGGGGCCACTGTGAGCCAATCATCAGCCGGCAGCTGGAAGTTTGCTGGCAGCTGGATCATCAGCCGGCATCTGGAAGTTTGCTGCGGCCCCTTTGGCTGTGGCTCTCATCATCTCCCCCTCTCTGTTTAAACAACAAGCATGTGGCTTAGGGACCGTGCCTGCCTTAAGTTGTCCAACACTACATATGGTCCTTACCTGTCTTCGGATGAGCTGACCTCAGCTCGTCAGCCTCCTGTCTTAGGTTGGTACCATTGTAATTGGATCTTACCCGTCATTGACTACCGGTCCAGTATACAGCCACACCTGTGGAGAGGTTTTTGTACCAGTGGGGGGGTGAGGTTCTTTGCCTCACCTCTGTTGGCCCCCAAATTTTAGCTGAATGATCATGACAAGCAGAAAAAAGGAGAATACACCAAGCCAATTGACGGCTCTTGTCGTCAAGAATCTGAGCAAAAATACCCCAACACTACCAAAAGTTGATGCACTAACAGATAGTTCACAATCCATACAAGTGAGTTCACAATGCATACAAGTGACACATAGTCTAGGCAAGTTATGCAAGCAGTTCAGTGATGGCTATTGCAGAAGCTTTAGATTAGTTTTATCTTTGTCTTCCCTGGCACTAGGATGAAGCTAGGAATTCTGGCAATAATGGCTAAAGAAAAAATTATGTAACATTCCAGAAGGCACTAAAAGAAAACAATTTTCTTAACAATTTACATTGTCTTCACCAGCACTGTGATGAAGATAGGAATTCTGGCAATAACGGCTAAAGAAAAAATTGTGTAACATTCCAGAAGGCACTAAAAAAAAAAAAAACAATTTTCTTAACAATTTACATTGTCTTCAACAGCACTGTGATGAAGATAGGAATTCTGGCAATAATGGCTAAAGAAAAAATTGTGTAACATTCCAGAAGGCACTAAAAGAAAACAATTTTCTTAACAATTTACATTATCTTGAAGAGAATTATTAAATATAATGAAAAGGAAAGGTGAAAGTAAACAAACAGATCTGTTAACTTCCTTTTTTGTTACATATTAAAATAATTCTTAACAGTTTTAAATTTACCCAATTAAAATTAAACCATTTAAATCACGTGAAATAAAAAAAAAATTTTGGATCCATTTTTTCATGAGCACTCATCATATATGATATATGGACATACGTACATTCAAACATATAACTCAAAACACAAGTGTGCACACATATTATAATACATACAACACATAACATAATAGTAAAGGCCTTATAACTTTTTAAAGGTGAAATCTCTATTGCAATGTTTAAAAACTCTATAGTCAAAAAAAATAGAACTGATCAGCAAAACATTAACCTAGGTCTATATGAGCTCAAAAAAAAAAAAAAAACAAAATAGAACTTCATGATATGGGAAAGGGCAATAATAAAATAGATATTGAAAAAAGCATCCTGGTTCTGTCGCAGATGTAAGGATAGTCAAATTGAAGTTTTGGATATCAGCTGTTATGGATTTGAGCTAAATCATCTTCTTTTTGGTCTGTAGAAATCGCTTTAGTTAATCTCTCTGGAATCCAAATCGGCTGCTGTTCTCCCTGTGGAAACACACAAACAGACCCCCGACTGCAGACAATCACTGGGTCAGTACCTTGGTTAATCTCTCTGGAATCCAAATCGGCTGCTGTTCTTCCTGTGGAAACACACAAACAGACCCCCGACTCCAGAAAATTACTGCGTCAGGACCTTTCCATTGTCTGTTAGAATATCTTTCCAAAGTACCTTGGGCTTATGTACATTTTTTGGACACATATGCCTTTCTGCAGCACTAAGTCCTGATGAATCCAAATTTAAAAAGTTTAGAGTAAAAAGGGTTATTTTAAGTTTATCTTTGGGGAATATATACCCCTTCCCAATTCCGTCTTTTTGCTTTAATAAGTACATTTTAATAGTTTGATGAGCTCTTTCAACTATGCCTTGTCCCTGTAGATTGTATGGGATTCCTGTTATATGAGTAATGCCAAATGATGAGCAAAATTGTTTAAAAGAAGTAGACGTATAACCAGGGGCATTATCTTTTTTAAACTGTTTTGGAATGCCCACAGTGGCAAAATTTTGTAAGCAATGAGCTATAACATCTTTAGTTTTTTCTCCGGCATGAAGTGAGCCCATCAAAAATCCAGAAGAAGTATCAACTGTAACATGCAAATATTTTAATTTTCCAAATTCTGGCAAGTGTGTGACGTCCATCTGCCAAATATGGTTAGGTATCAATATTCTAGGATTGACTCCAAGATTAACTTGTGGTAAAAAGGTCACACAATTTTGACATTGTTTTATTATTTGTCTAGCTTGTTCCTTAGTTATTTTAAAACGCTTTTGTAAAGTATTAGCATTGACATGGAATCTTTTATGAAAATTTATAGCTTCTTTTAGTGTAGAGAAAATATGTATGTCATGTGTAGTTTTATCTGCTAAATCATTGCCCAAACTAAGGGCTCCAGGCAATCCTGTATGTGCTCTGATATGTCCTATAAAGAATGGATCTTTTCTGTCCCAGATTAAACTTTGTATAGTGGAAAACAAAGAGAAAACAGTAGAAGAAGGGGAAATCCTACCAGCATCTTCAAGGGATACTATAGCATTAACTATATACTGGCTATCAGAAAATAAATTAAATACCGAATCTTTAAACATCACAAAAGTTTGTAATACTGCATTAAGCTCTACCTTTTGAGCTGATTGTTTGGGTACTAAAAATGTAAAAGTTTGATCAGGTGTAACTATTGCTGCTGTACAATTATTTGACCCATCAGTGAATATATTTGGAGCATTCATGATAGGTGTTTTTCTTGTAATTTTTGGAAAAATTACAGGATGCAATGACCAAAAAGACAATAAAGGATTAGATGATAAGTGGTTATCAAATGAAACATTAGATTTGCACATTATTATTGCCCAAGTATTTAACTCATTAGTTAATTCATCAGTTTGATTCATAGTATATGGAGTAATAATTTTATGGGGAGAAATTCCAAATACTGCCTTTGCTGTTTTTATTCCTTTGAGTATTAATTGTCCTACAGCCTCAGGATACCTAGTAAGAATAGTGTTAGGAGAATAAGATAAATGTATCCATAATAATGGACCTTCTTGCCAAAATACTGCTGTAGGAATATTTTTTGTTGGTAGTACAATAAATAATAAAGGCAAACTTATATCAATTCTATCCAAATGCATATTTTCCATATATGTTTCAATGATTTTTAATGCCTTTCTTGCTTCAGGCGTTAACATTCGGGGTGAATTTGGATCTGATGGACCTTTTAGGATATCAAATAAAGGTCCCAATTCTCCTGTTAGAATACCTAGATAAGGCCTTATTTAATTTATGTCCCCTAATAACTTTTGAAAGTCATTAAGTGATTTGAGTTGATCTACTCGTATTTGAATTTTTGGTAGACAGACCATGGTTGAGGATAATAGAACTCCTAAATAATTAATTGGAAAATTTAATTGTACTTTATCTATTGCTATCTCTAGATTATAATTTTTTATTAAGTTTGTAAGTGTGGCATAACATTCTAGCAACGTGTTTTTAGCTTTGTGTGCTAATAATACATCATCCATATAATGAAATATTTGTAGTTCAGGATTTTGATTTCTAAGTGGCTGGATTACTTTGTTAACATAAATTTGACACATAGTTGGGCTGTTAGCCATCCCTTGAGGGAGTAATTTCCATTCATATCTCTGATCAGGACCTTCATGATTTAGTGCAGGGATAGTAAATGCAAAATGTGGACTATCTTCAGGATGAATTGGAATTGAAAAAAAAAACAATCTTTAATATCTATAACTAAAACATACCAAGTTTTTGGCAAAGCAGACAATTGAGGAATCCCCGATTGAGCAGGTCCCATAATGACCATTTCATTATTAATGGCTCTTAAATCTTGCAATAATCTCCATTTACCAGATTTCTTTTTGATGACAAAAATGGGAGTATTATGGGGAGATACAGAAGGTTGTACATGTCCTTCCGCTAATTGTTGTTTGACCAGATCATGGGCTACTTGTATCTTTTCTTTAGTTAAGGGCCACTGAGGAACCCATACTGGTCTTTCTGATTTCCATGTAATTTTTATTGTCCTAAAACCTTGTCTAGCCATAATAGTGGGTGCATTTTGATTGATATTATTTGTTAATGTCAAACCTAATTGATCTAGGACATCTCGTCCCCATAAATTTAAGGGAAGATGATCCAATACATATGGCTGTATAGTTCCTTCACATCCTTCAGGATCCTTCCAATCTAATACCATTGCACTTCTGTCAGGATTAGTCGCCATTCTTAGGCCTCGAAGTGTTTGAGTGGCTTGTTGTAATGGCCAATGTTTTGGCCATTCTTGATGAGAGATAATGCTAAGGTCTGCACCTGTATCCAGTATCCAATTAAATTCATGTCCTTGAATATTTAGTTTTAACATGGGGCGAGAATCTAAATTTAAAGAAAGCATAGCCCAATCTACACCTGTGGAGCCTAATCCCTTGGAACTTCTTTCTACAGCATGACTGGAAAATTTATCATGTAGGCTTGGTATTATTAGTAACTGTGCTATTCTATCTCCTGGTGAAATTATTGATATTACCCTTTGGAGAACTGGCTATAATTTTTATTTCACCTTCATAATCGGAATCAATTACCCCAGGACTTATCATAAGTCCTTTTAGAGTAGAAGAGCTGCATCCCAATAAAAAGCCTACTGTTCCTTTGGGAAGAGGTCCTTTTACTTCTGTGGGAATGATTTGAACTCCCATCTCTGTAGTTACTACTGATTTGGTAAAGGCGCAGATGTCCAACCCTGTGCTCCCTCTGGTTTGTCTGATGAGGGATCTGATGTCCTGGGCACTACCCTGATGGGGTTGCTGGGGTCCTCTAGTGCTCCATATATTTGTAGTTTGGGGCCCCGGAGCATTGGGGCCCCCTGTCCATTTTTTGGCAACAGAGCCCGATGCCTTTGTCCACAATATTGTGGATAAACACCTTGTCCTTGTTCGTTTTTTGATAATGGAGTACCCTCTATGGTGGTTTGAGAACGGTATTCATTAGCCCAATATAATGGAGTACCCTCTATGGTGGTTTGAGAATGGCATTCATTAGCCCAATGTCTCACTCTACGGCATCGTGGGCAAATACCCAGTATTCTACTTCTTTGATACCTAGTTTTGTTAAACCCTCCTCCTATGGGGCAATTCCTTTTAAAATGTCCTGTTTGTTCACAATTGTAGCATGTTCTTGGCCTGGAATCTAAAGCCTGTTTTACTGCAGCTGCCACAATTTGCCCTTGTTCATTAATGTCTCTGGCATCTAAAGCCTGTTTTACTGCAGCTGCCATGACTTGCTCTTGTTCATTAATGTCTCTACATAATTTAATATATGTGTTTAAATCTTCCTGTTTTCATGGTCTAATGATATCTCTGCACCAACAATTCGCTTGGTCATAAGCCAGTTGTTTTATTAATGGCATTGCTTGTTCTATATTCCCAAAAACTCTGGTAGCTGTTTGAATAAGCCTATCTACAAATTCAGCGTAAGGTTCATTAGCTCCTTGTATTATCTTAGATAATTGACCTTGTAAACCTCCATGTCCTTGTAAAGTCTTCCATGCCTTAACTGCATTTACAGCAATTTGTAAATATACACAAGGATCATATGCAAGTTGTTGCTGCCGATCCTCATAAGGTCCCTTTCCTAACAACATATCTAGATTTCTCTGAGGATAACCAGCTGCTGCATTTCGACTAGCCGTCTCCTTGCAATATTCCTCATTGGCAACCTTCCATAACAGGTATTGACCTCCAGTTAACACAGCTTTACAAACATTAGCCCAATCTGCTGGCGTCATGTTTAAGTTCGTAATGGATTCAACCAAGCTTACAATGAAGGGTGCTTGAGGACCATAGGTTGTTACAGCCTCTTTTAGCTCCTTCACTAATGTGAAATTTAAACCCTGGTCAATTCGCTGCTCTCCTACCTCAAATACAGGGCATACTTGAGATCCTGTCTCAGGATCCTAAATATCAACTGCGGGGTTTGGGGCTCTTCTAGCATATGGAGGTGGTGCTGTTGACTGGACACTTATGCCCTCTGGTAGAGGTGGTGCTGTTGGTTGGACACTTTCGCTCTGTGATAGAAAGATGTTATTAGCAGTCTCCTGTTGTAACTTTTCCCCTGATGGCTTTTTCTGCTCTAAACTTCCTTCCTCTGTCTCACTAGCTCGAAAGACCTTCTCTTGTACTTGTATCAATATGTCTTCTCCTTCCTCTACCTTTGTCTGAACTGAAGGCTTTGGACTAAGCAAACCAGATATGTACGTCCACAATGGCAATGTGCCAACTGGCAGAGTCCCTGGGTTGTTCTTTTCTATTCTTTTTAAATCTTCACCATGATGGTTCCATTGTGATATATCTAACAACTCCTCCTTAAAAAGCCATGGGCTATATTTTTGTATTATATCAACGTATGCCCTGACTGCTCTTGATTTTACTGGGAAGCCTCCTTCCTCTAACAATTTACTTAACACTCTTTCGGTTTGTTTTTTACTAATTGCTGATCCCGTATTTCTCCTATAATACAACCCAGAAAGATAACAGCAAACAAAACCGAGACAGAATCCAATAAAAATGGAACCACACAAAATCATTATATCAGCCTTTCTATCCTCCGGACATGGAACCTGACATATGCATCCGTCCTTTCTCCCTATCTGTTCCTCACACGCAAATAGTTTTCCTTCAAATGTGAGCGGTTTTTCTTCCCTCTCACTCATCTCCAGGGACAGGCAAGTTAAAACAAAAATGAAGCAAAACAAAAGAGTAAACTTAGAATGGCTACCCATCCTCTCGCCCTGCCCTAAGGGGCGGGCAGTTTACTTACCCTCAGGCACTCCCCGTATGGGCCACCAAATGCCGAATTCTGGCTTGGCACAAATCAGGAGCCACTTGTTAAAAGAAACTAACTTTATTTTTAGAACTATAAACACCAAACAAAACAGCTTCTCAGGGAAAAAACCCTCAGAGCCCAACTGCCACCACCGGCTTCCACACGCCTCTCACCCCCACACCAGCCTCCCAACCTTCCACAATCCTCCTGCTTTTGAGGCCGATTGGCTGGGTTGTGTGGGCAGAGCCAAGGAAGTCCCCCAATGAGCAGCTCCGTGGAGGAGCAAATCAGCTAGATGTTGCTGGGGCCGCTGTGAGCCAATCATCAGCTGGCAGTCTGAAGGGCAGGGAAACAGCCCAATGAACATCACTGCAGAGGAGCCAATAAGCTAGATGTTGCTGGGGCCACTGTGAGCCAATCATCAGCCGGCAGCTGGAAGATTGCTGGCAGCTGGATCATCAGCCAGCAGCTGGAAGTTTGCTGGGGCCCCTTTGGCTATGGCTCTTAACACACCCCTGTCTCCAAACTCTGCTCTCTGTAACAGTCCTGTTCCACCTCAGTCTCAAACCTCTGCTCTCTGTAAGATCCTTCTGCAACCCTGTCTCCAAACTCTGCTCTTTGTAACAGTCCTTCCGCACCCCAGTCTCAATCCTCTGCTCTGTGCAACAGTTCATCTGAACCGCAGTCTTTAACATCTGCTCTATGAAAGATCCTTCTACACCCCAGTCTCCAAACTTCGATCTCCGTAAAAGTCCTTCTTCACCTGAGTCTCCAAACTTTGCTCTCTGTAACAATCCTTCTGCTCCTCAGGCTCTAATATCTGCTCTCTGCAATGGTTATTCTACACCCCATTCTCAAACCTCTGTTGTCTACTAGAGTACTTCAGCATGTCAGTCTCCAACCTCTGCTCCCTGCAAAAATCCTTCTGAACCCCAGTCTCCAACCATTGCTCTCGGTAACATTTTTTCTGCACCTCAGTCTCCAAACTCTGCTCTATGTAAGTTCCTACTGCCACCCAGTCTCCAAACTCTGCTCTGGGTGCACCCCAGTCTCCTACCTCTGCTCTCTGTAGCAGTCCTTCTTCTTCTCAGACTCCCAACTCTGCTCTCTGTAAGATCCTTCTGTAATCCAGTCTTAAACTTTGCACTCTGTAACAGTCCTTCTGCACAACAGTCTCCAACCTCTGCTCTCTGTAACAGGCCTTCTGCACCCCAGTCTCCAACCTCTTCTCTCTGCAACGATTTTTCACCACCCCAGTCTTTAACATCTGCTCTCTGCAACAGTCCTTTTGAACTCCAGTCTCCAAACTCTGCTGTGTGTAAGATCCATCTGAACCCCAGCCTTCAACCTCTGCTCTCTGTAACAGTCCTTCTGCACCCCAGTCTCCAAACTCTGATCGCTGTAACAGTCCTTATGCACCTCAGTCTCCAACCTCTGCTCTATGTAAGAAAACTTCTGCACCCCAGTCTCAAACCTCTGCTCTTGGTAACAGTCCTATATCTCAGTCTCCAAACTCTGCTCTCTGTAACAGTTCTTCTGCACCCCAATTTCCAAACTCTGCTTTCTGTAACAGTCCTTCTGTACCTGAGTCTCCAAACTCTCCTATGTGTAACAGTCGTTCTACACCTCACTTTCGAACGTCTACTCTTTGTAACCGTCCTTTTTGACCTCAGTCTGAAACCTCTGCTCTCTGCACGATCCTTCTGCACCCCAGTCTCAAACCACTGCTCTTCGTAACAGTCCACCTGCACCTCAGTCTCCAACCTCTGCTGTCTGTAAGATCCTTCTGCACCCAAATCTTCAACTTCTGCTCTATGAAACAGTCCTTCTTCACCACAGTCTCCGAACTCTCCTCTCTGCAACAGTCCTTCTGCATCCCAGTCTCGAACATCTGCTCTGTGCAACAGTCCTTCTGAACCTCAGTCTGAAAACTCTGCTCTGTTAAACCACTCTTCTGCACGCCAGTCTCTTAAATCTGCTCTCTGTAACAGTCCTTCTGCACCTCATTCTCCCAACCCTGCTCTCTGTAAGATCCTTCTACAACCCAGTCTTTAAACTCTGCACTCTGTAAGAGTCCTTCTGCACAACAGTCTCCAAACTCTGCTCTCTATAACAGGACTTCTGCAACCCAGTCTCCAAACTCTGCTCTCTGTAACAGTCCTTCTGTACTGCAGTTTCCAAACTCTTCTCTCTGTAATGGTCCTTCTGCACCACACTCTCCAAACTCTGCTTTCTCTATCAGTCCTTCTGCACTCAAGTATCCAACCTCTGCTCTCTGTAACAGTCCTTCTGCACCTCAGTCTCCAACGTCTGCTCTCTGCAACAGTCCTTTGGCACCCCAATCTCCAAACTCTGGTCTCTGCATAAGTCCTTCTACACCCAAGTCTTTAACCTCTACACTCTGCAACAGTCCTTCTATACCTCAGTCTCCAACCTCTTCTCTTTGCAAAGGTCTTTCTGCACCTCAGTCTTCAACATCTGCTCTCTGTAACAGTCCTTCGGCACTCCAGTCTCCAAACTCTGCTCTCTGCAACGATCCTTTTACACCCAAGTCTCCAAACTCTGCTCTCTGCAACAGTTCTTCTGCACCCCAGTATCCAACATCTGCTCTCTGCAACATTTTTTCTAAACCTCATTCTAAAAACTCAGCTCTCTGCAACGATCCTTGTTGACCAAAGTCTACAACCTCTGCTCTCTCTGAAAGTCGTTCAGCACTTTAGTCACCAACCTCTGCTCTCTGTAAGATCCTTATGCCACCCAGTCTCCAAACGCTACTCTATGTTACAGGCCTTCTGCTCCCCAGTCTCCAAGCTCTGCTCTGTGTAACAGGTCTTTTGCACCTCAGTCTCCAAACTCTTCTCCTGCAACGATCTTTCTGCACCCCATTCTCCAACCTCTGCTCACTGCAACAGTCCTATTGCACCCCAGTCTTCAACCTCTGCTCTCTGTAAGATAATTCTGCACATCTGTCTCCAACCTCTGCTCTCTTTAACAGTACTTCTGTACCACAGTCTCCAACTTCTATTCTCTGTAATGGTCCTTCTGCACCCCTGTCTCCAAACACTGCTCTCTTCAACAGTCCTTCTGCACCTTAGTCTCCAAACACTGCTCTCTTTAACAGTTTTTCTGCACCTCAGTCTTCAACAACTGCTCTCTACAACAGGCCTTCTGAACCCCAGTCTTCAACGTCTGCTCTCTGCAACAATCCTTCTGCACCCCAGTCTCCAAACGTTTCTCTCTGTAAGATCCTTCTGCTCCCCAGTCTCCAAACTCTACACTCAGTATCAGTCCTTTTGCACACCAGTCTCCAAACACTGCTCAGTGTAACAGTTTTTCTGCACCTCAGTCTTCAACAACTGCTTTCTGCAACAGTCCTGCTGCACCCCAATCTCCTAACTCTGCTCTTTAGAACAGTCCTTCTATACCCCAGTCTCCATAATCTACTCTCTGCAACGATCCTTCTGCACCCCAGTCTCCAACGTCTGCTCTCTGCAACAATCCTTCTGCACCCCAGTCTCCAAACGTTCCTCTGTGTAAGATTTTTCTACACCCCAGTTTCCAAACTCTGCTCTCTGTAACATTTCTTCTGCACCCGAGTTTCCAACGTCTGTCCTCTGCAATGGTCCCTCTTCACGCCAGTCTCCAACCTTGTTCTCTACAACAGTTCTTCTGTACCGCAGTCTTCAAAATCTGCTCTCTGTAAGGATCCTTCTGCACCCCTGTCTCCAACCTCTGCTTTCTGTATCAGTCCTTCTGCACCACAGTCTCCAAACTCTGCTCTCTGTAACAGTCCTTCTGCACCTCACTCTTCAAACTCTGTTCTCTGCAACAGTCCTTCTGCAAACCAGTCTTAAACCTCTGCTCTCTTCAACAGTCCTTCTGAACCCCAGTCTCCAACATCTGCTCTCTGCAACAGTCCATCTCCACCCCAGTCTCCGTCATCTGCTCTCTGTAACAGTCATTCTGTATTGCAGTTTCTAAACTCTTCTCTCTGTTATGGTCCTTCTGCACCCCACTCTCCAACCTCTGCTTTCTCTATCAGTCCTTCTGCACTCAGGTCTCCAACCTCTGCTCTCTGTAATAGTCCTTCTGCACCTCAGTCTCCAACGTCTGCTCTTTGCAACAGTCCTTCAGCACCCCAGTCTCCAAACTCTCCTCTCTGTTACAGTCCTTCTGTACTACAGTCTCCAACTTCTTCTATCTGTAATGGTCCTTCTGGACCCCAGTCTCCAAACTCTGCTTTCTGTATCAGTCCTTTAGCACCCTGGTCTCTAAACTCTGCTTTCTGTAACAGTCCTTCTGCAACTCAGACTACAATTTCTGCTCTCTTCAACAGTCCTTCTGCGCCCTAATCTCTAAACTCTACTCTCTGCAACAGCCCATCTGCACTTCAGTGTCCAAACTCTGCTCTCTGTAAAATCCTTCTGAAACCCAGTCTACAACCTCTGCTTTCTGCAATGGTCCTTCTGCACCCCAGCCTCTAACCTCTGTTCTCTACAACAGTTATTCTGCACCCCAGTCTCCAATCACTGCTTTCTGTATCAGTCCTTTTGCACCACATTCTCCAAACTCTGCTCTCTGTAACAGTCCTTCTGCACCTCAGTCTGCAACTTCTGCTCTCTGCAATAGTCCTTCTGCACCACAGTCTATAACCTCTGCTCTCTGAAACAGTCCTTCTGCACCACAGTCACCAACCTCTGCTTTCTGTATCAGTCCTTCTGCACCCCAGTCTCCAACCTCTGCTCTAAGTAACAGTCCTTCTGCACCTCAGTCTCCAACCTCTTCCTTCCTCAGTAGTCCTTCTCCACTCTAGTCTTCAACCTCTGCTCTCAGTAAAAGTCCTTCTGCACCTCAGTCTGAAAACTCTTCTCTCTTGAACGATCATTCTGCATCTAAGTCTCAAAACTTTTCTCTGTGTAACAGTCCTTATGTACCTCCATCTCTAAACTTTTGTCTCTGTAAGATCCTTTTGCAACACACTCTTTAAACTCTGCTCTCTGTAAGTATCCTTCTGCACCCCAGTCTTCAAGCACTGCTCTCTGTAAAAGGCCTTCTGCACCCCAATCTCCAACCTATGCTGTCTATAACAGGCCTTTTGACCCCAGTCTCCAAACTCTTCTCTCTTCAACTATCCTTCTGCACCCCAGTCTCTAACCTCTGCTCTCTGCACCAGTCTTCCTGCACCCCAGTCTCAAATGTATGCTGTCTGTAAGATCCTTCTGCACACCTGTTTCCAACCTCAGCTCTCTGTAAAAGTACTTCTGAAAAGCAGTCTCGAAACTCTGCTTTCTGTAAGGGTTCTTCTGCATTTCAATCTCCAATCCATGCTCTCTGCAACACTCCTTCTGCAATCCAGTCTCCAAAATTTGCTCTGTGCAATAGATTTTCTGCACATGAGTCTCCAACCTGTGCTCTCTGTAAAAGTTCTACTGCACCCCAGTCTTAAACCTGTGCTTTCTGTAAAAGTCCTTCTGCACCACAGTCTCCAATCTCTGCTCTCTGCAACAATCCTTCTGCACCCCAGTCTCCAAAGTCTGCTCTCTGTAACAGTCCTTCTGCACCCCAGTCTCCAACATCTGGTCTCTGCAACAGTCCTTAAGCTCCCAAGTATGCAACATCTGCTCTCTGAAACAGTCCTTCTACACCCCAGTCTACAACTTCTGCTCTCTGCAAAAGTCCTTCTACCCCCTAGTCTCGATACTCTGTTCGCCGCAACGATCCTTCTGCACCCCAGTCTCCAACCTCTGTTCTCTTCAACAGTTCTTCTGCACCCCAGTCTCCAACCTCTGCTCTCTGTAAGGGTCCTTATGCACCCCAGTATCCAACCTCTGCTTTCTGTATCAGTCGTTTTCCACCACAGTCTCGAAAATCTGCCCGCTGTAACAGTCCTTCTGCAACTCAGTCTGCACACGCTGCTCTCTGCAACAGTCCTTCTGCACCTCAGTCTCCAACCTCTGCTCTCTGTAAGGGTCCTTCAGCACCCGAGTCTCCAACCTCTGCTTTCTGTATCAGTCCTTCTGCACCCCAGTCTCAAACCTCTGCTCTCTGTAATAATCCTTCTGCACCTTGGTCTCCAATGTCTGCTCTCTGCAACGGTCCTTCTGCACCTCAGTCTCCATCCTCTTCTCTCTGTAACAGTGCTTCTGCACCTCAGTCTCCAACTTTTGCTCTTCTTAATATCTTTCTGCAACCCAGTATTCAAACTCTGCTCTCTGTACCAATCTTTCTGCACCCTAGTCTCCAAACTCTGCTGTCTGTAACAGGCCTTCTGCACCCCAGTCTCAAACCTCTGGTCTCTACAACAATCCTTCTGCACCCAGTCTTCAACCTCTGTTCTCTACAACACTTCTTCTGTACCCCAGTCTCCAAACACTGCTCTCTGTAACAGTGTGTCTATTCCGCAGTATCCAACCTCTGTTTCCTTTAAGGGTCCTTCTGCACCCCAGTTTCCAACCTCTGCTTTCTGTATCAGTCCTTCTGCACCACAGTCTCCAAACTCTGTTCTGTAACAGTCCTTCTCCACCACAGTCTTCAACCTCTGCACTCTGCATTTGTCCTACTGCACCCAGTCTCCAACTTCTGCTGTCTGCAAAAGTCCTTCTGCACCCCAGTCTCCAACATCTGCTGTCTACAACAGTCCTTCTCCACCCCAGTCTTGAACCTATGCTCTCTGTAACAGTACTTTTGTACTGCAGATTCTAAACTCTTCTCTCTGTAACGGTCCTTCTGCACCCCACTCTCCAACCTCTGCTTTCTCTATCAGTCCTTCTGCACTCAATCTCCAACCTGTGCTCTGTAACTGTCCTTCTGCATTTCAGTCTCTAAAGTCTGCTAGCTGCAACAGTCTTTCAGAACCCCAAACTTCAACCTCTGCTCTCTGCAACAGTCCTACACCCAAGTCTGCATCCTCTGCACTCTGCAACAGTCCTTCTGCACCTCAGTCTCCAACCTCTTCTCTTTGCAAAGGTCTTTCTGCACCTCAGTCTTAAACATCTACTCTCTGTAACAGTCCATTTGCACCTCAGTCGCCAACCTCTGCTCTCTGTAAGATCCTTCTAAAAACCAGTCTCCAAACTCTGCTTTCTATAACACTCCTTCTGCACCCCAGTCTCAAAATTCTGCAGTCTGTAAAACCACTTCGGCACCCTAGTCTGCACCCTATGTTCTCTGCAATGATCCTTCTACACCCATGTCTCCAACCTCTGCTCGCTGCAACAGTTCTTCTGCACCCCAGTCCCCTACATTTGCTCTGTGCAACAGTTTTTCTAAACCTCATTCTGAAAACTCTGCTGTCTGAAAGGATCCTTCTGGATTCCAGTTTCCAAACTCTGCTCTCTCTGACAGTCCTTCGGCACCTCAGTCACCAACCTCTGCTCTCTGTAAGATCCTTATTCCCCTCAGTCTCCAAACTCTGCTGTGTGTTACATGTCATCTGCTCCCAGTCTCCAAGCTCTGCTCTTTGTAACAGGCCTTCTTCACCTCAGTATCCAACCTCTTCTCTCTGCAACAATACTTCTGCACCCCATTCTCCAAACTCTGCTTTCTTTAACAGTCCTTCTGCACCCCAGTATCCAACATCATCTCTCTGCAACAGTCTTTCTGCACCAAGTTTTTATACTTCGCTCGCTGTATGATGCTTCTGCACCCCAGTCTGACAAACTCTGCCCTCTTTATCAGTCTTTCTGCACCCCAGTCTCCAATCTCTGCTCTCTGCAACAGTGCTTCTTCACCTCAGTCTCCAAACTCTGCTCTTTGTATGATGCTTCTGCACCCCAGTCTACAACCTCTGCTCTCGGAAACAGTCCATCTACAACTTAGTCTCCATAATGTGCTATACAACAGTCCTTCTGCACCCCAGTCTCCAACCTATGTTCTCTGTAAGGTAATTCTGAACACCTGTCTCCAACCTCTTCTTTATGCAACAGTCCTTCTGCACCCCAGTCTCCAAAGACTGCTCTCTGCAGCAGTCCTTCTACAAGCCAGTCTACAAACTCTGCTCTCTTCAACAGTCCTCCTACAAACCAGTCTCCATAGTCTGCTCACCCCAATAATCCTTTTTCACCCCAGTCTTCAACCCATGCTTTCTGTAACAGTCCTTCTGTACTGTAGTCTCCAAATTATTTTTTCCGTAGGTGTCCTTATGTACTCCAGTATCCAACCTCTGCTTTCTGTATCAGTCGTTTTGAACCACAGTCTCCAAACTATGCCCTCTGTATCAGTCCTTCTGCAACTCAGTCTGCAACCTCTGCTTTCTGAATCAGTCCTCTTGAACCCCAGTCTCCATCCTCTGCTCTCTGCAACAGTCCTTTTGCACACCAGTCTCCAACATCAGCTCTCTAAACAGTTCTTCTCAACCCAAGTCTCCAACCTCTACTCTTTATAACAATCCTTCTGTACTGCAGTCTCCAACCACTGCTCTCTGTAAGGGTCCTTCTGCACACGAGTCTCCAAGCTCTGCTTTCTGTATCAGTCTTTCTGCACCCGAGTCTCCAACCTTTGTTCTGTGTTACTGTCCTTCTGCACCTTAGTCTCCAACCTCTGCTCTCTGCTATAATCCTTCTTCACCCCAATCTCCAACCTCTACTCTCCACAACAGTCCTTCTACACCCAAGTCTAAAACCTCTGCTCCCTTCTTCACCTTCTTCACCCCAGTCTTCAAACTCTGCTCTCTGTAACAGTCCTTCTGCACCTCAGACTCCTACCTCTACTCTGTGTAACAGTGTTTCTGCACCCTAGTCTCTAACCTCTACTCTCTGTAACAGTCCTTCTGCACATGAGTCTCCAATCTCTGCTCTCTGCAACGATCCTTCTTTACCCCAGTCTCCAAACTCTGCTCTCTGTAACAGGCCTTGTGCACCTCAGTCTCCAAACTCTGCTGTCTTTATCAGTCCTTATGCACCCCAGTCTCAAACCTCTGCTCTCTGCAACGATCTTTCAGCACCGTGTCTCCAACCTGTGCTCGCTGCAAAAGTCCTTGTTCACCCAGTATCCAACATCTGCTCTCTGCAACAGTTCTTCTGTACCTCAGTCTGAAAACTCTGCTCTCTGCAACAATCCTTCTGCACCCCAGTCTCCAAACTCTGCTCGCTGTAACAGTCCTTCTGTACATTAGTCTCCAACGTCTTCTTTCTGTGAGACCCTTTTGAAACCCAGTCTGCAAACTCTGCTCACTGAAACAGTCTTTCTGCACCCCATCTCCAAACTCTGCTCTCTGTAACAATAATTCTGCACTTCAGTCTCTAACCTGTGCTCTCTGCAAAGGTGCTTCTGCACCCCAGTCTCCAACCTCTGTTCCCTGCGACAGTCATTCTGCACCCCATTCTCCAACCTCTACACTCTGTAGCAGTCCCTCTGTACCGAAGTCTCCAAACTCTGCTCTCTTTATCCATCCTTCTGCACCCCAGTCTCCAACATCTGCTTTCTCAATAAGTCCTTCTGAACCCATTTTCCAACCTCTGCTCTCTTTAACAGTCTTTGTGCACCTCAGTCTCTAACCTCTGCTTTCTGTAACAGTCCTCCTGCACCAAAGTCTTCAACCTCTGCTCTCTGCAACATTCATTTTGCACCCTAGTCTCCTACCTGTGCTCTCTGTAAAAGTCCTTCTGCACATAAGTCTCCAACCTTTTCTCTCAGCAATGGTCCTTATGCACCCCAGTCTCCAACTTTTGTTCTCTGCAACTGTCCTTCTGCACCTCAGTCTCCAATCTCTGCTCTCTGTCAGAGGCCTTCTGCATTCCAGTCTTCAACCTCTTCTCTCTGTAACAGGCCTTCTGCACCCAAGTCTCCAAACTCTACTCTCTTTAACAGTCCTTCTGCACCCCAGTATCCAACCTCTGCTCTCTGCAACAGTCTTTCTGCACCTCAGTCTTCATACTTCGCTCGCCTTAATATGCTTCTGCACACCAGTCTCCCAACTCTGTCCTCTGTATCAGTCCTTCTGCACCCCAGTCTCCAATCTCTGCTCTCTTCAACAGTTATTCTGCACTTCCCCCTGAAAACTCTGCTCTCTGTAAGATTCTTCTGCACCCCAGTCTCCAAACTCTGCTCGCTGCAACAGTCCTTGTGCACCCCAATGTCCAACATCTGATCTTTGCAACAGTTCTTCTGTACCTCAGTATGAAAACTCTGCTCTCTGCAGTTATCCTTCTGCACCCGAGTCTCCAACCTCTGCTCTCTGTAACAGTTCATTTGTACCTCAGTCTCCAACTTCTGCTCTGTATCAGTCCTGCACCCCTTTCAACCACATCTGCTCTATGTAACTGTCCTTCTTCATCTCAGTCTTCAACCTCTGCTCTGTGTATGAGTCCTTCTGCATCTCAGTCTGGAAACTCTGCTAACTGCAACGATCCTTCAGTACCCCAGTCTCCAACCTCTGTTCTCTGAAACGATCCTTCTGAATCTCAGTCTCCAAACTCTACTCTTTGTAACAGTCCTTCTGCACCTCAGTCTCCAACATCTGCTCTCTGTAAAATCCTTCTGCAACCAAGTCTTTAAACTCTGCCATCAGTAACAGTCTTTCTGGAGCCCTTCTCCAAACTCTGCTCTCCATAACAGGCCTTCTGAACCCCCGTCTCCAACCTCTGCTCTCTTTAACAGTCCTGTTGCATCTCGGTATACAAACTCTGCTCTCAGTTAGATCCTTCTGTAAATTTGTCTAAAAACTCTGCTCTCTGTAACAGTCCTTCTGCACCTCATATCCAACTCTGCTCCCTGCAACAGTCCTTATTCACCCCAGTCTCCAACTGCTGCTGTCTGCAACATTCCTTCTGCACCCCAGTCTGAATCGTGTGCTCTATGTAACGGTCATTCTGCAGCCAAGTCTCCACCTCTGCTCGCTGCAACGATCTTTCTGTACCTTAGTCTTAAACTTCTGCTCTCTGCAACAATCCTTCTGTACGCCAGTCTCCAACCGCTTTCTCTGTAACAGTCCTTCTCCACCTCAGTCTTAAACCTCTGCTCTCTGCAAGAGTCCTTTTGCACCCTAGACTCCAACATCTGCTCTCTAAACAATCCTTCTGCACCCCAGTCTCCAACATCTACTCTCTGCAACGATCCTTATGCAACTCAGTCTCCAACCTCTGCTCTCTGAAAAATCCTTCTGCAGTCCAGTTTCCAAAATCTGCTCTCTGTAATATTCCTTCTCTACGCCAGTCTCCAACCTCTACTTTCTGCAACGGTCCTGCTGCACCCCAGTCTCAAACCTCTGTACTCTACAGCAGTCCTTCTGCATCCCAGTCTCCAACCTCTGCTCTCTGCAACAGTCTTATTGCTCCTAAGTCTCCAAACTTCGCTCGCTGTAAGATGCTTGTGCACCCCATTCTCCCAACTCTGTCCTCTGTATCAGTCCTTCTCGAACCCAGTCTCCAATCTCTGCTCTCTGCAAAAGTCCTTCTGCACCTCAGTCTCTAAACTCTGCTTTCTGTATGATGCTTCTGCACCCCAGTCTACAAACTCTGCTCTCTGGTACAGTCCTTCTACACCCTAGTCTCCATAATCTGCTCTGCAACACTTCTTCTGCACCCCAGTCTCCAATATCTGCTCTCTGTTACAGTCCTTCTGCACCTCAGTCTCCGAACTCTGCTCTCTGTAAACGGCTTTCTGCACCCCGCTTTCCAACCTCTGCTCTCTGCAACGATCCCTATGCACCCCAATCTCCAACCTATTCTCGCTGCAACAGTTCTTGTGCACCCCAGTCTCCAACATCTGCTCTCTTCAACAGTTCTTCTGTACCTCAGTCTGAAAACTTGCTCTCTGCAATAATTCTTCTGCACCCGAGTCTCCAACCTCTGCTCTGTATCAGTCCTGCACCCCTTTCAACCACATCTGCTCTTTGTAACTGTCCTTCTTCACCTCATTCTTCAACCTCTGCTCTGTGTAACAGTCGTTCTACATCTAAGTCTGGAAACTCTGCTAACTGCAACGATCCTTCTGCACCCCAGTCTTCAACCTCTGTTCTCTGCAATGATCCTTCTGAAACTCAGTCTCCAACCTCTGGTCTCGAAAGATCTTTCTGCACCCCAGTTTTCAAAATTTGCTCTCTGTAATATTCCTTCTCAACGCCAGTCTCCAACCTCTACTTTCTGCAACGGTCCACCTGCACCCCAGTCTCTAACCTCTGTACTCTGCAAGAGTCCTTCTGCTCCCCAGTCTCCAAACTCTGCTCTCTGTAATAGTCCTTCTGTACCACAGTCTCCAAACTCTGCTCTCTGTAAAAGTCCTTTTGCACGCAAGTCTGCAACCTCTGCTTTCATTATCCGTCCATCTGAACCTCAGTCTCCAACCTCTGCTCTCTGCAAAAGTCTTTCTGAACCCCATTCTCCAACTTCTGCTTTCTGCAACAGTCCTTCTGAACAACACTCTCCAACATCTGCTCTCTGAAAAAGTCCTTGTGTACCCTAGTCTCCAAACTCAGCTCTCTGCAACCGTCCTTCTGTATTGCAGTCTCCAACATCTGCTCTCTGCAACAGTCCATCTGCATCTCAGTATCAAACCTCTGCTCTCTGTAAGATCCTTTTAAATGCAGTCTAAAAACTCTGCTCTCTGTAAAAGTTCTTCTGCACCCCAGTCTCCAAACTTTTCTCTCTGCAACAATTCTTCTCCATCCTAGTCTCCAACCTCTGCTCTCTGCAACAGTCCTTCTGCACCCCAGTCTCTAAACTCTGCTCTCTTTAACAGTCCTTCTGCAACCTAGTGTCCAAAATCTGCTCTCTGTAAGAGTCCTTCTGCACCCCAGTCTTCACATTCTGCTTTCTGTATCAGTCCTTCTGCACCCTAGTCTCCAACCTCTGCTCTCTGCAACAGTCTTTCTGCACCCTTGTTAGCAACAACTGATCTCTGCAACAGTCCTTCTGTACCCCAGACTCCAACCACTGTTCTCTGTAAAAGACATTCTGTACTGCAGTCCAACCTCTGCTCTCTTTAACCTTCTTTTTCACCACAAACTCCAATCTCTGCTTTCTCTATCAGTCATTCTGCACCCCAGTCTTTAACCTCTGCTCATTGCAATGATCCTACTGCACCCCAGTCTCCAACTTCTGATCTCTACAACAGTCCTTCTGCACCTCAGTCTCCAACCTCTGCTCACTGTAATGATGCTTCAGCACTCCAGTCTCCAACTTCTTTTCTCTGTAACAGTCCTTCTGCACCCCAGTCTCCAACATCTTCTCTCTGAAACGGTCCTTCTGCACCCCAGTCTCCAACCTCTGCTCTCTGTATCAGTCATTCTAAGCCTCAGTCTGAAACCTCTGATCTCTGAAACGATCCTTCTGCACCCCAGTCTCCAAACTGTGCTATCTGTAACAATCCTTCTGCACAGAACTCTAAAACCTCTTCTCTCTTACAGGTCTTCTGCACCCCAGTCTCCAAACTCTGCTCTCTGTAACACTCCTTCTGCACTCCAGTCTGCAAACTATGCTCTCTGCAACGATCTTTCTGCACCCCAGTCTCCAACCTCTGCTCTCTGTATCAGTCCTTCTAAGCCTCAGTCTGAAACCTCTGATCTCTGAAACAATCCTTCTGCACCCCAGTCTCCAAACTGTGCTATCTGTAACAATCCTTCTGCACAGAAGTCTCCAATCTCTTCTCTCTTACAGGTCTTCTGCACCCCAGTCTCCAATCTCTGCTTACTGTATCAGTCCATCTGCACCACAATTTCCAACCTCTGCTCTCTGTAATAGTCTTTCTGCATCTCAGTCTACAAACTCTGCTCTCTGTAAAAGTCTTTCTGCACCCCAGTCTCCAACATCTGCTCTCTGCAACAGTCCTTCTTCACCAAATCTTCAACCTCTGCCTCTGTAACCCAGTCTCCAAACTCTGCTCTCTGCAACAGTCCTTCTGCACCCCAATCTCCAACCTGTGCTCTGCGCAACAGTCCTTCTACACCCCAGTGTCCCGTCTCTGCTCTCTGCTACATTCCCTCTGCAACCCAGTCTCCAACCTCTGCTCTCTGTAACAATCCTTCTGCACCTGAGTCTTCAACCTCTGCTCTCTGCAATGGTCTTTCTGCACCTCAGTCTCCACAAACTACTTTCTGTAAATGAACTTCTAAACCCCTTCTCCAAACTCTGCTCTCCATAATAGGCCTTCTGTACCCCAGTCTCCAACATCTGCTCTCCGCAACAGTTCTTCTGCACCCCAGTCTCCAAACTCTGCTCTCTGCAGTATTCCTCCGGCCCCCTAGTTACCAATATCTGCTCTCCATTACAGTCCTTCTGCACCCCAGTTTTCAACCTCTGATCTCTGTAACAGTCCTCCTGTACTGCAGAATCTAACCTCTGCTCTCTGTAACAGTCTTTCTGCACCCCAGACTCCAATCTCTGCTTTCTGTGTCAGTCTTTCTGCACCCCAGTCTCCATCCTCTGCTCTCTATAACAGTCCTGATGCACCTCAGTCTCACAAGTCATCTATCTCTAAGATCCTTCTGCAACTTAGTCTTTAAACTCTGCACTCTGTAACAGTCCTGCTGCACAACAGTTTCCAAACTCTGCTCTTTGTAACAGGACTTCGGCAACCCAGTCTCCAACCTCTGCTCTCTGTAACACACCTTCTTAAACCTAGACTCCAACCTCTTCTCTCTGCAACGATTCTTCTCCACCCCAGTCTCAAACATCTGCTCTCTGCCACAGTCCTTTTGCACCCCAGTCTCCAAACTCTGCTCTCTGTAAGATCCATCTGAACACCAGTCTCCAACCTCTGCTGTCTGTAACAGTCCTTCTGCACACCAGTCTCCAAAATCTGCTCTCTGAAACAGTCCTTCTGCAACTCAGTCTGAAAACTCTGCTCTCTGCAATGATCCTATTGCACCTCATCCTCCGACCTCTGCTCTCTGTAAAATTCTTCTGCAACCCAGTCTCCAAACTCAGCTCTCTGTAACAGTTCTTCTGCACAACAGTTTTCAACCTCAGCTCTCTGTAACAGAGATTCTGAAACCCATTCTCTAAGCTATGCTTTTTCTAACAGTCCTTCTTCACACCAAATTCCAACCTCTGCCTTCGGCATCAGACCTTCTGCACCCCAGTCTCCTACCTCTGCTCTCTGTAACAATCCTTCTGCACCCCAGTCTTCTACTACTGCTCTCTTTAATATTCCTTCTGCACCTCAATCTCTAACCTCTGCTCTCTGCAAAGGTTCTTCTGCACACCTGTTTCCAACCTCTGCTCTCTGCAACAGTCCTTCTGCTCCCCAGTCTCCAAACTCTTCTCTCTGCAACAATTCTTCTTCATCCCAGTCTCCAACCTCTGCTCTCTGCAACAGTCCTTCTGCACCCCAGTCTCTAAACTTTGCTCTCTTTAACAGTCCTTCTTCAACCTAGTCTCCAACATCTGCTCTCTGTAAGAGTCCTTCTGCACCCCAGTCTCCACCCTCTGCTTTCTGTATCAGTCCTTCTGCACCCCAGTCTCCAACCTCTGCTCTCTACAACAGTCTTTCTGCACCCTAGTTAGCAGCATCTGATCTATGCAACAATCATTCAGCACCCCAGACTCCAACTACTGCTCTCTGTAAAGGACATTCTGTACTGAAGTCCAAACTCTGCTCTCTGTAACCTTCTTTCTTCACCACAAACTCCAATCTCTGCTTTCTCTATCAGTCCTTCTGCACCCCAGTCTCCAAACTCTGCTCTCTGTATCATGCCTTCTCTACCCCAGTCTCCAAACTATGCTTTCTGCAATGGTCAAGCTGCACCCCAGTCTCAAAACTCTGTCCTCTGCAACAGTTTTTCTGCTCCCCAGTCTCCAACCTCTGCTTTATGTAACAGTACTTCTGAACCCAGACTCCAATCTCTTCTCTCTGTAACGATCCTTCTGCACCCACACTCCAACGTCTGCTCTCTGCAACAATCCTTCTTCACCCCAGTCTCCAAACTTTTTTCACTAGAAGATTCTTCTGCACCCCATTTCCAAACTCTTCTCTTGGTAACATTCTTTCTGCACCACAGTGTCTAACTTCTAATCTCTGCAATGGTCCCTATGCACCCCAGTCTCCAACCTTGTTCTCTACAACAGTTCTTCTGTACCACAGTTTTCAACCTCTGTTCTCTGTAAGGTTCCTTCTGCACCCAATTCTCCAAACTTTTCTCTCTGTAACAGTCCTTCTACACCTCACTCTGCAACCTCTGTTCTCTTCAACAGTCCTTCTGAACCCCAGTCACCAAAGTCTGCTTCCTTTATCAGTCCTTCTGTACCCCGGTCTCTAAACTCTGCTCTCTGTAACAGTCCTTCTGCACCTCACACTCCAACCTCTGCTCTCTGCAACAGTTCTACTGCGACCCAATCTCCAAAATCTGCTCTCTATATCAGTTCTTCTGCACCTCAGTGTCCAAACTCTGCTCTCTTTATGATCATTCTGAAACCCAGTCTCCAACCTCTGCTATCTGCATTGGTCTTTCTGCACCCCACTCTTTAAACTCTGTTCTCCACAGCAGTTATTCTGCACCCCAGTCTCCAAACTTTGCTCCCTGTAACAGTTCTTCTGTACCACAGTATCCAACATCTGTTCTCTGTAAGCGTCCTTCTGCACCTCAGTCTGCAAACTCTGCTCTCTGCAATAGTCCTCTTGCACACCAGTCTTCAACCTCTACTCGCTGCAACTGTCCTTCTGCACCCCAGTGTCCGAAATCTGCTCTCTGCAATATTCATTCTCCACCCCAATCTCCAACCTCTGCTCTCTGTAACCATCCTTCTGTACTGCTGTCTCCAAACTCTTATCTCTGTAACGGTCTTTCTGCACCCCAGTCTCCAAAATCTGCTTTCTGTATCAGTCCTTCTGCACCCCAGTCTCAAAACTATGCTCTCTGTAACAGTCTTTCTGCACCTCAGACTCCAACCTCTGCTCTCTGCAGCAGTCTTACTGCGGCCCAATCTCCAACTTATGCTCTCTGCAACAGTCCTTCTGCACCTCAGTGTTCAAACTCTCCTCTTTGTATGTTACTTCTGAAATCCAGTCTCCAACCTCTGCTATATGCAATGGTCCTTCTGCACCCCAGTCTTAAACCTCTGTTCTCTAAAACAGTTATTCTGCACCCCAGTCTCAAAACTCTGCTCTGTGTAACAGTCCTTCTGTACCACAGTCTCCAACCTCTGTTCTCTGTAAGAGTCCTTCTGCACCCCAGGCTCCAAACTCTGCTTTCAGTATCAGTCCTTCAGCACCACATTCTCCAAACGTTGCTCTCTTTAACAGTCCTTCTGCACCTCAGTCTGCAACCTCTGCTCTCTGCAATAGTCTTTCTGCACCCCAGTCTACAATCTCTGTTCTCTTCAACAGTCCTTCTGCACCCCAGTCTCTAACATCTGCTCTCTGCAACAGTACTTCTCCACCTCAGTCTCAAACTTTGCTCTCTGCAACAGTCTTTTTGCACCTCAGTCACCAAGCTCTGCTTTCTGTATCTGTCCTTCTGCACCCCAGTCTCCAATCTCAGCTCTCTATAACAGTCCTTCTGCACCTCAGTCTCTAAAACAGTCCTTCTGCACCACAGTCTCAAACCTCAGGCTCTCTTAAACAGTCCTTCTGCACATTAGTCTGAAAACTCTGCTATCAGCAACGATCCTTCTGCACCTCAGTCTCCAACCTCTGCTCTCTGTAACAGTCCTTCTGTATGTCAGTCTCTAAACTCTGCTCTCCATAAGATACGTTTGCAACCCAGTCTCTAAACTATGCTCTCTGTAACTGTCCTTCTGTACCCAAGTCTCCAAGCACTGCTCTCTGTAATGTGACTTCTACACCCCAGTCTCCAAACTCTGCTCTCTGCAAGGGTCCTTCTGCACCTCAGTCTCCAAACTCTTCTCTCTGTAACAGTGCTTCTGCACCTCAGTCTCCAAACTCTGCTCTCTGTAACATCCTCCTGCAACCCAGTATTAAAACTCTGCTCTCTGTAACAGTCCTTCTGCACACCAGTCTCCAAACATTGCTCTCTGTAACAGGCCTTCTGCATCCCAGTCTCAAACTTCTGTTATCTGTATCAGTCCTTCTTCATTCCAGTCTCCAACCTCTGCTCTCTGCAACGATCCTTCTGCACCCCAGTCTCCAACCTATGCTCGCTGTAAGATTCTTCTGCACACCTGTGTCCAACCTCTGCTCTCTGTAACACTCCTCTGTACCACAGTCTCTGTAAGGGTCTTTCTGCACCTCAGTCTCAGACTTCTACTCTCTACAACACTCTTCTGCACTCCAGTCTTCTAACTTTGCTCTCTTCAACAGTTTTTCTGCACCTCAGTCTTTAACCTGTGCTCTCTGTTAAAGTCTTTCTGCACCCCAGTCTCCAACCTCTGCTTTCAGTAAAAGTCCTTTTGCACCACAGTCTCCAACCTCTGCTCTCTCTAACCATCCTTCTGAACCCAAGTCTCAAAATTCTGCTCTCTGCAACGATCCTTCTGCACCACAGTCTCCAAAGTCTGCTCTCTGTAACAGTCCTTCTGCACCCCAGTCTTCAAACTCTGCTTTCTGTAACCGTCATCTGCATCTCAGTCTCCATCCTCTGCTCTATGCAACAGTTCTTGTTCACCCAAGTCTCCAACATCTGCTCTCTGAAAAAGTTCTTCCTAACCCTAGTCTCCAAACTCTGATCTGTGTAACATTCCTTGTACATCCCAGTCTCCACACTCTGCTCACCCCAAGGATCCTTCTGCACCCCAGTCTTCATCCTCTTCTCTATGCAACTGTCCTTTTGCACCCTAGTCTCCAGCATCTGCTCTCTACAACAGTCCTTCTCCACCCCAGTCTCCAACCTCTCTTTTCTGCAACAGTCCTTCTTCACCCAAGTCTCCAACCTCTGCTCTCTGCAACAGTCCTTCTTCACCCCAGTCTTCAACCTCTGCTCTGTGTAACAGTCCTCCTGCACCCAAGTCTCCAACCTCTGCTCTCTGTAACAATTTTTCTGAACGCCAGTCTCAAACCTCTGCTCTCTGTAACAGTCCTTCTGCCCTATATACTCCAAACTCTGCTCTCTGTTACAGTCTTTATATACCGCAGTCTCCAACCTCTGCTCTTTATAATGGTCCCTCTGTACCCCAATTTCCAACCTCTGCTTACTGTAACAGTCCTTCTGCACTTCAGTCTGAAACCTCTACTCTCTACACTATCCTTCTGCACCCCAGTCTCCAATCACTGCTCTCTGTAACATTCATCCTGCACCACAGTCACAAACCATTACTCTCTGTAAGATCCTACTGCAACCCAGCCTCAAAAGTCTGCTGTCTATAAAAGTCCTTCTACAACCCAGTCTCCAAACTCTGCTCTCTCTAGCAGGCCTTATGCACCCGAGTCTCCAAACTCTGCCCTCTGAAACAGTCCTTCTGCACGCCAGTCTGCAACCTCTGCTCTTTGTAACGGTCCTTCTGCACCCCAGTCTCACACCTCTGTTTTCTGTATCATAATTCTTCAATCGAGTCTCAAAAGTCTGCTCTGTGTAACAGTCCTTCTGCATCTCAGTCTCCAACGTCTGCTCTCTGCAACAGTCCTTCTGCACCCCAGTCTCCAAACTCTGCTTTCTGCAACATTCCTTCTGCACCCCAGTCTCCAACATGTGCTCTCTGTAACACTCCTTCTGCACCGCAGTCTCCCACCTCTTCTCTCTGTAATGATCCTTCTTCAGCCCAGTCTCCACCTCTGCTCTCTTCAGGAATTCTTCTGCAACTCAGTCTCCAATTTCTGCTCTCCTCAATGATCCTTCTGCACCCGAGTCTCCAACCTCTGCTCTCTGTAACTGTTTTTCTGCACCTAAGACTACAACCTCTGCTCTCTGCAAATGTCCTTCTGCACCTAAGTCTCAGACTTCTGCTCTCTGCAACACTCTTCTGCACCCCAGTCTTCTAACTTTGCTCTCTTCAGCAGTTTTTCTGCAACTCAGTCTTTAACCTGTGCTCTCTGTTAAAGTCCTTCTGCACCCCAGTCTCCAACCTGTGCTCTCAGTAAAAGTCCTTCTGCACCACAGTCTCCAACCTCTGCTCTCTCTAACCATCCTTCTGAACCCAAGTCTCCAAATTCTGCTCTCTGCAACGATCCTTCTGCACCCTTGTCTCCAACCTCTGCTCTCTGCACCGATCCTTATGCACCGCAGTCTCCAACATCTGCTCTCTGCAACAGTCTTTCTGCACCCCAGTCTCTAAAGTCTGCTCTCCTTAACAGTCCTTCTGAACCGCAGTCTCCAAACTCTGTTCTCTGTAAGGTCGTTCTGCACCCCAGTTTCCAAACTCTGCTCTCTGTAACATTCCTTCTCCAACTCAGTCTAAAACCTCTGCTTTCTTCAAGGGTCCTGCTGCAACCCAGTCTTTAACATCTGTTCTCTGCAACAGTCTTTCTAGTCCCCAATCTCAAACCTCTGCTCTCTGTAACAGTCTTTCTGTACCACAGTCTCCAACCTCTGCTCTCTGTAAAGGTCCTTCTGCAGCAGGCTCAAACCTCTGCTTTCTGTATAAGTTTTTTCTGAACCATGGTTTTCAACCTCTGCTCTCTGTAACAGTACTTTTGCACCTCTGTCTCAAACCTCCTAACTCCGCAACCTTACCATTGCACCCCATTCTCTAAACTTTGCTCTCTTTAAAAGTCCTTCTGCACCCAATTCTCTAACCCTGGCTCTATGCAACAGTCCTTCTGTACCACAGTCTCCAACCTCTGCTCTCTGTACCGGTCCTTCTGCACCCCAGTCTCAACCTCTGCGTTCTGTATCAGTAATTCTGCAGCCCAGTCTGAAATCTTTTCTCTCTGTAACATTCTTTCTGCAACTCAGTATCCAACATCTGCTCTCTGCGACATTTCATCTACACCCCAGTCTCCAAACTCTGCTCCCTGCAAAAGTTCTTCTGAACCCCAGTCTCCAACATCTGCACTCCGAAACAGTTCTTCTATAAACCATTCCTCAACCTCTGCTCTCTGTAACAGTCCTCATGTATTGCAGTCTCCGAACTCTGCTCTCTGCAACGGTCTTTCTGCACCCCAGTCTCCAACCTCTGCTTTCTGTATAAGTCCTTCTGAAGCCCAGTCTCCAACCTATGCTCTCTGTAACAGTCCTTATGCACCTCAGTCTCCAAATTCTGCTCTCTGCAACAGTCCTTCTGCACCCAAGTCTCCAAAACCTGCTCCGTGCAAGAGTCCTTCTTCACCATATTCTCCAACCTCTGCTATCTGCAACAGTCCTTCTACACCCCAGTCTCCAACCTCTGCTCTCTGTAACAATCCTACTGCACCTCTGTCTCCACCTCTGCTCTCTGCAATGTTCCTTCGGCACCTCAGTTTCCAACCTCTGCTCTCTGTATAATCCTTCTGGAACCCAGTCTCTAAACTCTGCCCTCTGTAGCAGTCGTTCTGCATCCCTTCACCTAACTCTGCTCTCTGTAACAGGCCTTGTGCACCACAGTCTCCAAAGTCTGTTCTCTGTAACAGTCCTTCTGCACCCCAGTCTCAAACCTCATCTCTCTACAAAGATGTTTCTGCACCCCAGTCTCCAACCTCTTTAATCTCCAACAGTCCTTCTGCACCTCAGTCAAAAAACTCGGTTCTCTGCAACGATCCTTCTGCACCCCAGTCTCTAAACTCTTCTCTCTGTAACAGTACTCTTCCACCTCATTCTCCAAGCTCTGTTCTCTGTAAGATCCTGCTGTAACCCTGTCTCCAAACTCTGCTCTCTGTAACAGTCCTTCTGCACCCCAGTCTCCAACGTCTGCTCTCTGTAACAGTCCTTATGCAATTCAGTCTCCAAACTCTGCTCTCTGTAACATTTCTTCTATACCACATCTCTAACCTCTGCTCTCTGTAACACTCCTTATGCATCTCAGTCTCCAAAATCTGCTCTCTATAACAGTCCTTCTGCACCCCAGTCTCCAAACTGTGCACTCTGCAACAGTCTATCTACACTCCAGTCTTCAACTTCTGCTCTGTGTAACAGTCTTTCTGCAACCCAGTTTCTAATCTCTGATCCCTGCAACGATCCTTCTGCATCACAGTCTCCAACATCTGCTCTCTGCAACCGTCCTTCTGCACCCAAGTCTCCACCCTCTGCTCTCTGCAATGATCCTTCTGCAAAACAGTCTCCAACCTCTGCTCTCTGCAATAATCCTACTGCACCCCAGTCGCCAACCTCTGCTCTCTGTAACAATCCTTCTGCACTCCAGTCTCCAAACTCTGCTCTACCTAATATTCTTCTGCAAACCAGTCTCCAAACTCTGCTCTTTGTAACAGGCCTTCTGTACCGAGTCTCCAACCTCTGCTCTCTTTACCAGGCCTTCTGCACACCAGTCTCAAAACTCTGCTCTCTGTATCAGTCCTTCTTCACCCCAGTCTCCAAACTTTGCTCTTTTTAACATTCTGTCTGCATCTCAGTCTCCTACCACTGCTCTCTGCAACAGTTCTTGTGCACACCAGTCTCCAAAATCTGCACTCTGAATCAGTTCTTCTGTAACAATCCTTCTGTACCTCAGTCACCAAACTCTGCTCTCTGTAACCATTCTTCTGCAATGCAGTCTCCAACCTCTGCTTTCTGTAGCACGCCTTTGAACCCCAGTCTCCAAACTCTGCTCTCTGAAACAGTTCTTCTGCATGCCAGTCTCCAACATCTGCTCTCTGTAACGGTCATTCTGCACCCCAGTCTCCCACCTCAGCTTTTTGTATCATAATTTTTAACCCCTGTCTCCAACGTCTTCTCTATGTAACAGTCCTTCTGCATCTCAGTCTCCAAACTCTGCTCTCTGCAACAGTCCTTTTGCACCCCAGTCTCCAAACTCTGCTTTCTGCAACATTCCTTTTGCACCCTAGTATCTAATCTGTTCTCTCTGTAACAGTCCTTCTGCACCCAAGTCTCCCACATCTGCTCACTGTAACGATCCTTCTTCAGCCCAGTTTCTACCTCTGCTCTCTGCAACGATTTTTCTGCAACTCAGTCTCCAAATTCTGCTCTCTTCAATGATTATTCTGCACCTCAATCTCCAACCTCTGCTCTCTGTAACAGTTTTTCTGCACCTCAGTCTCCAACCTCTGCTCTCTGCAACCGTCCTTCTGCACCCCAGTTTCCAACCTCTGCTCTCTACAATGATCCGTCTGCACGCCATTCTCCAATGTCTCCTCTTTTTAAACTCTTTCTGCACCCCAGTCTCCAAACTCTGTTCTGTGTAAGGTCCTTCTGCACCCCAGATTCCAAACTCTGCTCTCTGTAGCATTCCTTCTCCAACCCAGTCTCCAAACTTTGCTTACTTCAACGGTCCTGCTGCAACCCAGTCTCCAAACTCTGTTCTTTTAAAAAGTCCTTCTGCTCCCCAATTTCTGATCTCTACTCACTTGTAACAGTCCTTCTGTACCACAGTCTCAAACTTCTGCACTCTGTAATGGTCTTTCTGCACCCTAGTCTCCAACCTCTGCTTTTTCTATCAGTCCTTCGGCCCCACAGTCTCCTAACTCTTCTCTCTGTTACAGTCCTTCTGCAACTCAGTCTCCAAACTCTGATTTCTGTAAGATTCTTCTGCAACCAAGTCTCCAAACTCTGCTCTCCATAACAGTTTTTCTGCACACCAGTTTCCATCCTCTGCTTTCTGCAACGATCCTTCTACACCCCATTCTCCAACCTCTGCTCTCTGCAACAGTCATTCTGCACCCCAGTCTCCAAAATCGGCTCTCTGCAACAGTCCTTCTGAACCTCAGTCTGAAATCTCTGTTCTATGCAACGACCGCTCTGCACCCCAGTCTCCTTCCTCTGCTCTCTGTAACAGTCCTTCTGAACCTCAGTCTCCTACCTCTGCTCTCTGTAAGACCCTTCTGCAACAAAGTCTCCAAACTATGATCTCTGTAACAGTCTTTCTGCACAACAGTCCTCAACCTCTACTCTCTGTAACAGGTCTTCTGCACCCCAGACTCAAACCTCTTCTCTGTAACAGGCCTTCTGCACCCCAGTCTCCAACCTCTGCTCTCTGCAACAGTCTTTCTAAACCCCAGTCTCCAAACTCTGCTCTCTGCAACAGTATTTCTGCACCCCAGTCTTCAACTTCTGTTCTCTGTAACAATCCTTCTGCACCTCAGTTCCCAAACTCTGACCTCTGCAATGGTCTTTCTGCACCCCAGTCTCTAACCTCTGCTGTCTGCAACCATTTTTTGCACCCTTTTCTCCAACCTCTGCTCTCTGCAAAAGTTTTCTGAACCCCGATCTCCAACATCTGCTCTCTGCAACAGTCCTTCTGCACCTCAGTCTTAAAACTCTGCTCTCTGCAATGATCCTTGTGCACCCCAGTCTCCAAACTTTGCTTTCTGTAACAGTCCTTCTGCACCTCAGTCTCCAACTTCTGCACTCTGCAACAGTTCTTCTGCACCCCAGTCCAGATTTCAGTCCATTAACCAAAGAGAGTCTAATAGCCACACTCTGTGGCTCAGGAAAATTTTTGGCCCTAACATTTCTGGTGATTACGTCCCAGTGACTGCATTCAAGATGATCCAGCAATATATCCTGACTTCTTTGGTCTAGAAGACTCAAACAAATTCTCTTATATATTCTTAAGGCTCCTATTAACAAAATAGAGTAAAATATTTACCTTTTATTTTTGTGTGACCTTTATACTCTCCTGGGCTATATTTTATACTCTTACCTGAGGTGTTCTAGAATCAGACCCCAATTAAGAGTCTGGTGACAATGTGGGATGACGGATGAGCATCTTAGAGACAATTGGGCTCAAGCAGTAGTGCACTTGACTGGCACGCGTACGGCCTGGGTTCGATCCTCAGCACCACATACCAACAAAGATGTTGTGTCCGCCGAGAACTAGAAAATAAATATTAAAAATTCTCTCTCTCTCTCTCTCTCTCTCTCTCTCTCTCTCTCTCTCTTTCTCTTCTCTCCTCTCCTCTCCTCTCCTCTCTCACTCTCTCTTAAAAAAAAAGACAATTGTCCAGGTAGAGTCACCATAGGGTCTTCAATGGAGGGAAAGCTAGTCTCCTCGGGGGAGGAGAGGCTGCTTCTGACACCAAAGAGAGTTAATGGAGATTTCAGGGTTCAAGGCTCTGAGATTTGTCTAATTCCACTGGTATTTTGCCATTCTAATTAACAGGGTCTCAATCATTCCTCCATTAATGTCCTAATTGACATAAGAGAGACCTGGAGAAATTGTGGATTTATAATTTTCTTTGTACTTCTGCAATTTGGAGAATTGGATGTTTTATTCTGATATTAAGCTTCATCACTTTTCAGAAAGAAAATATTTCTGATGATCTGAACCTGACTTGAAGGAGGAATATAATGCTTGAACCTATCATTTTCTTTCTGTAAGTCTCCCACTCCAGTCAGTAACAGCAGTCTGTAGTCATGTTGTAATGTTCATTCCCACCCTGAAGGTCATTGGTGTAATTCCAAAGTTCATTTTTCCATAGACATTTGATTTCAGGCCACGATAACTTAAAGTCTCTGTTGGGTAATTGCACACCAGGAATTATCAGGTTTCCTTTCCCGTGGGCTGTGACATCATCAACATATTCAATTCCCTCAAGTCAGACATCCAACCTACCTCCTCAGATTTGTTATCTAGAACCATCTCTGATGTAAACCACTATTGTGGTCAGTGCCACCGTGGTCAGGTAGAGATGAAAAACGACTCTTGATGTCTTAGGGTAGAGGAAGTTGACACAGAAAAAAGTTATAAAATGGTCGGGAGATCTGGAAAAAATAAAAAGGAAAATAGGGCAGGTGACACCACCCCATATATGGAAACCCTAACATCCTTGGAAAGAGACACTCATTCCATGCTACATTGACCCACATTCAGGAACAGCTGTCTAGGAGCCTGCACACACAGCTCCTAGTACCAAGGAGATTAGTTCCCTGCCTCTACAGGGCTGGTTTGCTGCTGCTGCTATGGGATCCAAAAATACCGCTTTCTCCTTTCCTTTCTTCCTCTCTGCCTAATGTTTGGCTGATCTTTACAGAACCTCTTAAAATGGAGGCCTGCAAGCAGGGGAGTGTGGGAAACGAGGTTCTCATATTTTCTGTCTCTCTGGTGTGGGGAGAACACAGAAGGATAGAGATGGTGCTGAACACCCACACAAGGTGTCCAACACACTTGAACCTGAAAGTGGGAAAAGGGTGTTTGTGAAAAGAGAGGAGAGAAAAAGGAGTATCAGAGATTTTAGAAGCCAAAGTTGGAGTTGAAGCTCCAGATAGAGACTCTCTAACCAGGTGCCTAAAGTCCCTGGGAGGAATCTTTTTCAGATGACTGTATACTCCAGTTTGAAGATTGGTCTAGACTGTGATCGTGCAAAGAGATGCACACCCTCCAGCCAGCTTCCTCAAAACACTCTGGACCTCGTTGCTTCTCAGGCTGAGAATGATGGGGCTCAACAGGAGGCTCACCACACAGAAGAGCACAGAGACCAGGGTGTCCATGTCCAGCCTTCTCTGGGCCTGTCATAGTAGAAGTTGGCTGTTCCATAAAAGAACACCATTACAGTGAGGGGGGATGCACAGTTGGAGAAGGCCTTCCTCCTGCCCTGGGCAGAGGTAATCCCCAGGATGACCGCCATGATGAGTGCGTAGGAGCCTTCAGTGAAAAGGCAGGGGCTCAGGCCCATGGTGGCAATGACAACGTGGAGCGCAGACTAGTTGACAGAGGTGTCTGAGCAGGAGAGCTTCAGGAGCAATGGGGTGTCACAGAGAAAGTGGCTGAACTGGTGGGGCCCACACAGAGTGAGTGTGATGGCCAGCACCGTGTGTGTGACCAAATTCACCAGCCCACACAGCCAGGACCTAGTCACCAGGCCAACACAGACCTTCACACTCATGATGACTGGGTACTGAGGAGGACGGCAGGTGGCCACACAGCAGTCATACTGGCCACACAGCCAGTAAGAAGCCTTCTGTGCCAGCACTTGTCACCAAGAAGAAGATCTGGGAAAGGCAGCCCTCATAAGAAATGGCCTTCTTCTCACAGAAGAAGTTCACCAGCAGTACTAGGAGGGTGTTGGATGTTTAGCAGACGTCCAAGAAGCTCAAATTGCTGAGAAAAAAGTACATTGGAATGTGGAGAGCAAAAATGACCGTGGTGGCCACTATTATGAGCATGTTCCCCAGGAGAGTAGTCAGGTAAATGTCCAGAAAGAGCAGAAAGAATCAGCCCTGTAGGTTTGAGTGGTTGGAAAATCCCAAGAAGCTGAATTCAGTGACAAATGATTGATTGCTCATTTCCAATGGTATCATAGCTACAAAACAGTGAAAAAGAGACCATGACGAGAATAGACTGAGAGCACCCCAAACAGGCTTGTTAATCTGAAGCAACATGGCAAATAATATTGTATACAGAGATGCCTGGACACTGGAAAGACACGTATAGGAGTGACTTTAGAGAGAACATAACTTCTCACAGACTTTTGCATGGGTACTCTTTTGTAAGAATAAATGGAAACTTGGTCAAAATGCAAAACCAGCTATCAACCCCTGTGTCTCATTGAATCTGCAGTATCTCCCTCCTAACACTGTGCTTGACTGTGATTAATTCTTTTTTGTATGTTTGTTATTTCAAGTAATAAGTTCTCATTGTGAAAAAATGAAGAAAATGCAGAAAGTTATTCAGAAGAATAGAACAGGTCACAAAATCAAAGCTCTCTTTGCATTCATCCCATTCTACCTCTATCTATCTTTGAAATATCAAAAGCAAAATTTCCCAATATTGTTGTACTCTATTTAGTTGTTTGCTCGTAATCTTAATTTCCTAACATGAAATTAAGTTAATATCTCCTTTTTTATTGAACATAGAAACCTTCCATTCCATTTACTATCATAAATATTGGAATAGAAGCTTTCATACATTTCATATCTGTGATCATCTCTGATTATTTCTTAAAAGTAAAATTATAAGTCACCTGCTTTTAAATACATTGATCTATTTTTTTCAGTAGAAACTTTTATTTTTTTAAGTTTTATAAGATACAAGAAATTTTGACAAATGATATATACTTAAATATTTTTCTTCTTTGGTATTATAAGATTTAACTCACCGAACATTACATTTCCTGAAAAAAGAATGATTGATACAATTACTGATTTTCTATTATGTTACCCATGGTAATACGTGATCCATTGTTTTGAACTAAAATTTCTTTTTTTTTCAATATTAAATGAAAAATATTATAGAAAAACAGTAGACTCTTGGTCCAGATAGATGTGGATTGAAATCCATCTGTTGTTTACTAGATGTTGTTTGTAAAAAAGTCAGCTCATCTCTATTCCTCAGTTTGTTCCTTGCTTAGGACATTAATGATGTCTATTTCACAACTGCTGAAAAAAGTTTTGAGATAATATAATCTATGTGTCTGGCACATTACATTTACTCCATGCCTTTTATCAAGTTAGAAAATGTCTATCTATTTTTTACTAGTAGTTTTTTTTTGTTGTATGTGATGGGTTTTGAATTCAGAGCCTTATGCATACTAAGCATGCACTCTACCACTGGACTTTGCCCCTAGTTTCATTTAGTTATAGTTTTTATCATAAATAGATATTAAATTTTCTTATTTCCTATGCATCTATTTAAATGATATGTATTTTTTCTTATTTAGTCTGTTACTATGAAAATTCGGTTGATTGAATTTTTGAATATTGAACCAGCCTTGCATTCTGGAATTGATCTCAATTGACTGTAATGTTATCCTTATTCTATATGGTTGAGTTGAGTTTGTTAATATTGTTCCCTGCTTGGTTTTGTGTATTCTATTTTCGCTGTTCTCCAGAGATAATCTATTTCTTGAAGAATTCTCAGCTGTATTCTACTGTTATTTTCAGTCAATGCATGTTAGTGGACTAGTGGGAAACAGAGAAGGGATTTCTGATGTTTCCAGGAAGCCCTGCCTTAGGTACTGTAAACTCAGTCACAGAAATATGGCCTTCACAGTGACCCACTTTCTAGCAATATGGCTGAGCCTAGTTCTTATTCTTCCCGACGTTAGATATTTCTGCCTGTTCATTCCATAGCTGCAAAGGTTTTCCGTTGAGTGTCCTAATGTAACAGTTTCTGTTACTCTTGCCCCTGAAGATTACAGCTTTTGTTCTATGAAAAAAATCAGGAAATGGGTCTGGAAGGAGTTTTGGCTGCTGTTGCTGCTCTTTGTCCCTCCACCTATTCAAGAAATGATACCATTAAAGACACTTTCTCAGAATACTTCCCTATATTCCTGGGAGCATTTGGTGGAATCCATGGAGAAAAATAAAAAAATACAAACATCTTATGTGTATAGCCCTCTGGGTCTTTATGCTCTTAAACCAGTCTATACTTAGTCTTTAGCAATCCATTATCTATTTTTTATTTGAGTTTTTTTAATAAATAAACTCCTATGTATCTAGAGGGTTCTCCCGTAGTTAAAAAAATGCCTGGATTATTTTGGTTGCTTATCTCTCCCCAGACTTTGGTTAGTTGTTTGCCTTATAATCTTCATCCCTAATAAAGTCAAGGAAAGTCATTAATTTGCATTTTCTTCTGCTCTTTTTGGTTATTATAATGATGAAAACAACATGCTTTCTAGCTATTTCGATAGATACTCAAGGTGAAATTTGAAGTCTACACACTTACTTTTGAAAAATATTTAGTAATTTCTAATTTAGTTAAATATGTAGTTATTCTATTCAAAACAATCCCATTCTTAGCATATTTCCAAGGCTTGTTAATCTGCAGCAACATGGCAAATCATATCAAATGAAAATCAGTCTAGAGACTGATAACCTGTGGTACTGGTCTGAGGGAATCAGATCCAGAGAGCCACACACATTTGCAGGGGTGATGGTGGGTGGGAGTAACCAGAGAATTGCTAGAAGCCAACAGAAAGCCATTCAACCTCATCATGGTGTGAAGTCATTTCTCACTGTCTCAGTAATCTCTGTCTCCTGTTATCCTTTTATGTAAACATAGGATTTTTGGAGAAGTTTATTTTCATTGCAAATGTTAAGAAAATAAATTTACAAAGCAGAGTCATCATCTGCAGAAGCAGTCGGTGTTGCCTTCAGTGTTTTCCAATGTAGAGTTTTTCTCATTTTACATCAATCTTGATCTCTGTGTTCGGAAAGGCAGAAGTTAACTATTCCTGTACAATGCTGAAATTATCAGGGCCAGAGCAAAATAGAGGAAAGAAGTTGATGAAATGGGGTTGGACTTGCTATCTTAAGTATACAGGGAAGATAAGTGAAGTAGAAGGAGAATTAGAGGGCGGAGAGGTTTGGGAAGGGAGGAAATGTGAAAGGTCTTTATGCAGATCATGTTATGTGCACATGAAAGTCTCCCACAGGGGACTGCACCTGTATGTATATGTAGAAAGCACCAGTCAGAAATTAACAGATAAATGACCCAAAGAAAGATCAGTAGACATAGTAGAATGGGGGCAGGAAGAAGAGGGAGATGGGGAATGGGGACTGAATGGAGTAAATCAGATTCCATGCACGTAGGATCTTTTCCAAATAAACCCAACTTCTATGTATAACTATTATGCTCTAATAAAGAATTTAAGAAGATGACATGATCCTATCAGCAAAGAGTGAGATTTGAATTCTTCTTGACCTTTTTGTATACCTTTAATTTCTTTCTTTTGTCCAATGGCTCTGGTAATTTCAAGGATAAAGTTGAATAGAAGTGGTAAAATAGGGGGCCCCCTGTCTTCTTCCAGTTTTTAGAGTGAATGCTTTCAACCTTTCTCCACTTAGAATGATGCTGCCTTTGGTTTAGCATAGATAGCTTTTACAATGTTCCTTCTTTCCTAGTGTTTCTACTGTTTTGACAGGTAGGGTTGCTATATTTTGTTAAATGCTTTTTCTGCATCTATTGAGGTGATCAATAAACTTACATCTCTCTTAAATAAACTTAATCTCTCCCCTTTGGCTAAACATTCAGATCATCTCCAGTCCTATAAAAATTTTAATGAACATTTTCCTACATAAACATATGTGACCATTTCGAATTATCTCTTAAGAATAAGTCTTACATAAAAGAATTTGTTGTGCAGTTTCTATTTAAAACTAGCTCATGGGAGACATTATATTAAGTGAAATAAGCAAGACACATAAAGAGAAATAGCAGTTTTTCACTTCAAGAAGTTGATCTCAGAGAAGTAGGGAGTAGAGCGGTGGTTATTGGAGCCTGGGAGAGAATCACAAAAATCATTGTGAGTCTGATTTCTCAAAGACGCATGTGAAGGACTTCCTGAAACTTGCCCTCTGAGTGTGGTCTTCAAAAAAAAATAAGAGTGGACTTCTAACAGGGTCCTCAGAAAATCTCTCTTCTCTCCTCAGTGGGCAGCAGGAGGTCCATGGGTCTGGCTGCCTAGGAGCTAGCTGTGGTATTCAAATAGGCAGGACCAGGATGGCTGGAGAATCTCAATAATCACTAGTAGACCGCATTCTAGGTGAGGGCAGGCTGAAAACAGGCCATCCAGAAGGAAATGGATTGAGCTCTGAAAATGACAGAATCTGTGGATTTAGGAAACGGTTGTGGGTCCAATCCACTCATAACACCTACTCCCTGGGTCAGTCCACGGTTGCCACAGTTACCACAGGCCTGACCAGAACAACCCGGAGGGGGAGATGCACTCTGGCCTCCTGGCTTGGAGGTTTAATCTGGGGCCAGCTGACCCATTGCTGCCGGCCTGAGATGAGGTGGGACACCGAGATGGAAGGGAACAAGAAGGGAAGCGTCCCTAGCTAATGGCAGCCAGAACGTTGGGGCGAGAGAGGGGACTGGAGGAGACAGTTCGCAGGAGACAAGATGTGATTCCCCAGGGCATGTCCCCAGGCACACTCCACCTGCCCACACTCCTCTCAGTACAGTGGGCCTTTCAGATAATTAACCCACAAAATGAATGGGTCCACAGATTGGGTCACAAGTCTCACAGTCTAATCATTTCACCTCTGAACACTGCTATTGTGGCTGACCCTATGCTTTTGGTGGGGGGATACCTTATTTCTAAGCCATAATAGTCCCTACAGTCCATGTGCTTTGGTTAGAATACCTTCATGTAGTCTGGGAAAGTAATCGGGTGCCAAAACAAGATTAAAAGGAAATATCTGGTAACTGAAGATGTGATATTTGGAGCTTGGGGAAAAGCTCTGAAGAGGAGCCCTGGGTGGAGCACATTAAGTTACTGGTGACAAGAACACAAGAGGGAACCTGGTCTGTGGGGTAGCTGAGTGGCAGTGGGATGACTCATTAAAACATAAAAAAAATTAGAAGGAGCATGTCTGGGGAGAGAAAAAGAGAGAAGGAGGTTGGGCCTGGAGTCTGGGTACCTGCGGGGTCTCCCTGAGGAGATTCCAGGAGGCAGCGAGACAGGTTCCCAGGAGATAGGCCTGGGAGTCATGGCTTAGAGTTACTGTGGAAGTCACAGGTGCTCATAAAGCCAAAAGAGAGCAGGGTGAGGAGAGAGTGCCTGATGGACTGTGCGGAAAAGAAGATGTCCAGAAGGAGGCTCACCAGCTATCAGCAATCATTCTGCACCACAGTGTCAAAGCTCTGCTCTCTGTACCAGGCATTCTGCACCCCAGTCTCCAACCTCTGCTCTCTGCAATAATGCTTATCCACCCCAGTCTCCAAGTTCTACTCTCTGAAACACTCTTTTTGCACCCTAGTCTCGAACATTTGCTCTCTGCAACAGTCTTTCTGCACCTCAGTCTGAAAACTCTGCTCTCTGCAACAATCATTCTGCACCCCAGTCTCCAACCTCTGCTCTCTGTAACAGCCCTTCTGCACCTCAGTCTCCAAACTCTTCTCTCTATAATATCCTTCTGCACACCAGTCTCGAAACTGTGATACATGTAACAGGCCTTCTGCAACCCAGTCTCCAACCTCTGTTCCCAGCAAGAATCTTTCTGCACTCCAGTCTCCAAGTTCTGCTCTCTGAAAGAGTCCTTCTGCACCCCACTATCGAACATCTGCTCTATGCAACAGTCCTTCTGCACCTATGTCTGACAACTCTGCTCTTTGCAACAATCATTCTGCACCCCAGTCTTCAAACTCTGCTCTCTTTAACAGTCCTTCTGCACCTCAATCTCCAACATCTGCTCTCTGTAACAGGCCTTCAGCACCCCAGTCTCGAACCTCTGCTCTCTGTAACAGGCCTTCTTCACCCCAGTCTCCAACATCTCCTCTCTGAAACGACCATTCTGCAACTCAGTCTCCAACCTCTGCTATTTGCAACAGTCCTTCTGCCATCAGTCTCCAACGTCTGCTTTCTCGTACATCCTTCTGCACCCCAGTCTCCAAACTCTGCTCTCTGTAACAGTCCGTCTGCAACCCAGTATCCAACCTCTGCTCTCTGTAACAAACCTTCTGCACCTCAGTCTCAAAACTCTGCTCTATGCAACGGTTCTTCTTCACCCCAGTCTCCAACCTCTTTTCTCTGCAACAGTCCTTCTGCACCCCAGTCTCCAACCTCTACTCTCTGTAACAGTCCTTCAATACCGAAGTCTTTAAACTCTGCTTTGTGTATCAGTCGTTCTGAAACCCCGTCTCCAACCTCTGCTCTCTGTAACAGTCCTTCTGCACCTCAGTCTCCAAACTCTGCTCTCTGCAACAGTGCTTCTGCACCCCAGTCTCAAATCTATGCTCTCTGCAACATTCCTTTTGCACCTCAGTCTCCAATCTGTGCTCTCTGTAACTGTCTTTCTGCACCCCAGTCTCCAACCTCTTCTCTCTGTAAGTGCTTCTGCACCTCAGTCTTTAACCTCTGCTCTCTGCAACGATACTTCTGCACCCCAAGCATCAAACTCTGCTCTCTGGAACAGTCCTTCTGCACCTCAGTCTCAAACCTCTGCTCTCTGTAACAATCTTTCTGCAACTCAGTATCCAACCTCTGCTCTCTTTAACAGTCTTTCTGCACCTCAGTATCCAACCTCTGCTCTCTGTAAGAATCCTTCTGAACCTCAGTCTCCAACCAATGCTCTCTGTAACAGGCCTTCTGAACCGCAGTCTCCAACCTCTGCTCTCTGTAACAGTTCTTCTGCACACCAGTCTCCAAGCTATACTCTCTGTAACAGTCCTGCTGCACCCGAATCAAACTTCTGCACTCTGTAACAATCCTTCTGAACACCAGTCTAAAATCTCTTCTCTCTTTAACAGTTCTTCTGAACCAGAATCTCCAAACTCTGCTCTCTGTAACACTCCTTATGCACCCGAGTCTCTATGCTCTTCTCTCTGTAAGAATCCTTCTGCACCTCAGTCTCCAACCTCTGATCTTTGCAATGATCCTTCTTCTCCGAAGGCTCCATCCACTGCTCCCTGCAATGGTCATTCTGCACCCCAGTCTCCAAACTCTGCTCTCTGTAAAAGTCCTTCTGCACCCCAGTCTCCAACCTCTAATTTTTGCAATGATCCTTCTTCTCCCAAGGCTCCATCCACTGCTCCCTGCAATGGTCCTTCTGCACCCCAGTCTCCAAACTCTGCTCTCTGTAACAGTCCTTCTGTACCACAGTCTCCAACCTCTTCTCTCAGTAACGGTCCTTCTGCACCCCAATTGCCAACCTCTTCTTTCTATAATAGTCCTTCTGCACCTCAGTCTCCAACTTATGCTCTCTGTAGCAGTCCTTCTCCACCTCAGTCTGAAACCTCTGCTCTCTGCAACGATCCTTCTGTACCCCAGTCTCTGAACTGTGCTATCTGTAACAGTCCTTCTGCACCCAAGTCTCCAACCTCTGCTCTCTGTAAAAGGCCTTCTGCACTCCAGTCTCCAAACTCTACTCTCTGCTACAGTCTTCCTGCACACCAGTCTCTAACCTCTGCTCTCTGTAAGATCCTTATGCACTTCAGTCTCCAACCTCTGCTCTCTGTAACAGTCCATAAGCACCCCAGTATCCAAACTCTGCTCTCTGTAACAATCTTCTGCACCTAAATTTCCAACCTCAGCTCTCTGCATCGGTCCTTCTGCACCCCAGTCTCCAAACTCTGTTCTCTGCAACAGTCCTTCTGCACCCAAGTCTTCAACCTCTGCTTTTTGTATCAGTTCTTCTGTACCCCAGTCTCCAACCTCTGCTCTCTGTAACAGTCCTTCTGCACCTCAGTTTACAAACTCTGCTTTTTGTAACAGTCTTTCTGCACCCTAGTCTCCAACCTCTACTCTCTACAACATTTCTTCTGCACCCCAGTCTCCAACCTGTGCTCTCTGTAACTTTCCTTTTGCACCCCAGTCGACAACCTCTGCTCTCTGTAAGTATCGTTCTCCACTGCAGTCTTCAACCTCTGTTCTCCTCAACAATCATTCTGCACCTCAGTCTTCAGCGTCTGCTCTCTGTAACAATCCTTCTGCACCCCAGTCTTCAACCTCTGCTCTCTGTAACAGTCCTTATGCAGCTCAGTCTCAAAACTATGCTCTTAGTAATATCCCTCTGCACACCAGTCTAAAACATCTGCTCTCTGCAACGATCCTTTAGAACCTCAGTTTCCAAACTCTCCTCCCTGTAACAGCCCTTCTGTACAGCAGTCTCCAAACTCTGCTCTATGTAATGGTCCTTCAACAACCCAGTCTCCAACCTCTACTCTCTGTATTAGTCATTCTGCACCCCAGTCTCCAAACTATGCTCTCTGTAACAGTTCTTCTGCCTCTCAGTCTCCAAACTCTGCTCTCTGCACCAGTGCTCTGCACCCCAGTCTCTACCCTCTGCTCTCGGTAACAGTTTTTTTTTGCACCCCAATCTCAAAACTCTGCTCCGACCTCTGCTCTGTGTAACAGTCCTTCTGATCTGTGTAACAGTCCTTCTGAACCTCAGTCTCAAAATTCTGCTCTCTGCAACAGTCCTTCTGCACCACAGTCTCCAACCTCTGCTCTCGGTAACAGTTCTTTTGCAAGCCCATCTTCAAACTCTGCTCTCTGTAAAATCCTTCTGCACCCAGTCTCCACACTCTGATCTCTATAAAAAATCCTTCTGGACCTCAGTCTCCAACCTCTGCTCTCTAAAACAGTCCTTCTGCTCCTTAGTCTCCAACCTCTAATCTCTGTAAAATTCCTTCTGCACCTCAGTCTCCAAACTCTGCTCTCTGTAAGATCCTTCTGCAACCCATTCTCCAAACTCTGCTCTCTGCAACAGTCCTTCTGCACCCCAGTCTCCAAACTCTGCTCTCTGTAACAGGCCTTCTGCACCCCAGTCTTCAAACTCTGCTCTCTGTAACAGGCCTTATGCACCCAAGTCTCCAACCTGTGCTGTCTGCAACGATCCTTCTGCACCTCAGTCTACAAACTCTGCTCTCTGTAACAGTCATTCTGCACCCCAGGATCCAATATCTGCTCTCTGCTACAGTCTTTCTGCACCTCAGTCTGAAAACTCTGTTCTCTTGAACAATCCTTCTGCACCCCAGTTTCCAAACTTTGCTCTCTGTAACAGACCTTCTGAACCTCAGACTCCAAAATGGTCTCTGTAAGATCCTTCTTAAACCCAGTCTCGAAACTGTGCTATCTTTAACAGTGCTTCTGCACCCCAGTATCAAAACTCTGCTCTCTGTAACAGAACTTCGGCACCCCACTCTCCAAACTCTGGACTCTATAACAGGCGTTCTGCAACAGTCTCCAAAATCTTCTCTCTGCAACGATCCTTCTTCACCTCAGTCTCCATCCTCTGCTCTCTGCAAAAGTCTTTCTGCACCCAAGTCTCCAACCTCTGCTCTCTGTACCAATCCTTCTGTACCGCACTCTCAAACCACAGCTCTCTGTAACGGTCCTTTTGCACCCCAGTCTCCAATGTCTGCTTTCTGTATAAGTTCTTCCTCACCTCAGTCTCCATCTTCTGATCTCTTTAACAGTCCTTCTGCACTCCAGTCTACAACCTCTGGACTCTGCAACATTTTTTCTGCACCCCAGTCTCTAAACTGTGCTCTTTGTAACTGTCTATCTGACCCCAGTCTCCTACATTTGCTCTCTGAAACGATCCTTCTGCACCTCAGTCTCCAACCTTTGCTCTCTGCAACGATCCTTCTGCACTTCAGTTTCTAATCTCTGCTCTCTGTAAGGATCCTTCTGAAACTCAGTCTCCAACCTCTGCTTTCTGTGACAGTCCTTCTGCACCCCACTCTCCAACATCTGCTCTCTGCA